>NC_080465.1:19915832-20084448 GCF_028018845.1 Melospiza georgiana
CCTCCTTTTGCCTACCTACTTGAAAAGCTGAAATCTTTTCTGTCTGAAAACCTTTTATTTTCTGAATTCTGTCAAACATTTTGGTTTGAGTCTTGGAAAATTATAAAAATTATGAGGCAAAATGAAATTTTGTGTTCACTCCCAGCATATTTGGTCTTGATGCAGCCAGTCAGACAGTGCAATCCCCAGGACTCTGAAAGGGCAGAAGGGAATAGGGCTATGTTTTCTCTCTGCCCCGAACTGCCAACACTCTCCAAGTCTTGGTGGCCAAGGCACTACTGGATTACAGGGAAGGTCCTCCACCCTTGTGAGGACTGAACATACCCAGCTTGGCCTGAGGTGGGGCCCTCTTCAATGTAGAGACAGAGCATAAAGAAACTCTTCCAGAAGTGGATCCCTCCCACAGGCGGGCAGTGATCCTAATTTCTGTAGTCTCACATGCCCCTATCCCATCCCTCACAGCCTTAAATCCTCCTGTTCCCTGCTGCTGTGTCTCTATGGGACACAACTGGGGCTGTGTCGAGATGCACTCCTTCGATAGGCAGTGCGGGAAAAGGGAAGAGAGATTTCCTTCGATCCCATTCTGGGTCTGTAGGACTGATGTGCAGAGGGAAATCAACTCACGCTCTCTTTTCTTGGGAACACAGCTCCCTCGTGAGGCAGACTTCAGCAGGGCCGTTTGAGGCTCCAGGTTCATCTAAGGAATGGGATATTGCTGCAGAACCACCTGCAGTACCAAGGAAGCAGACATACCCATCAAATCTCAGCGCAGGCGCAACTGGCAGAAGATGTGTCTTGTAAGAGGTGAGGCTGGGAAATGGAGGGTTAGATCCTGCTATTTTCCAGGGAGCCCGGGTGCCCTGCTGCTCACTAGCCCTGCTTTGCTCTAACTGCTAGTCCCAATTGTTCTCTCAACCCCAAAAGAACCCAGACTTCACCTATTTGCCATACTCTAAAGACTCTACTACTTAATTCCTTAGAAATCAAATTATAGACTCCCACTCCTGTAAACCCTGCTGCCCACCCAGCAGGCTTTTTTATCCCACCTGTTGATGTCATTGATGTATGGTAAGCGTTCAGGGGGATCATTCTGGTGACTGTCAGCTCTGATCAGTCCATGACAAATGGTAGGACTGTGCTTCCAGCCTGGTGTAGTTCATTCTAGGTGTACTGACACCCTGTCACATGCTTCTGCTGCCAAAGGAATTGAGAAAAAAACATTGATAGTATCTGTTGTAGCATACCACTTCTCTGTCCTGGACTCCAGCTGGCATAGGACTCCGGCGTATCAAGTATAGCAGCACTCAGCAGCAACATAACATCTTCATTCAGAACACAATAGTCCCTCTTAATTTCCACCAGACTTCTGCATGTGCCATATGAGATATTTAAAATAAACTGATCATTCTTTGGGTCTCCAGTGGGTGATTCAGCCTGCAGGTGGGAGCCAGGGAATCTCAGTTACTGCAGTATCACTGCTGGTGCACTGTCATGGTAGCAATCAGCCTGCCATTCATCCACCCACAGTAAGGCCACAACAGAGAAATGTTCTGAGAGGCCAGACAAGCTAGTCAGCTGTTTAACCTTCTCTATATTCATGATGGCTACACTGAAAGCTCATTGGCGCCCTTTTGGGCCCTTGAAGTTCACTGCCCTCAGGCAGTCTATGCCAAGGATACACGAGGCCTCCAGGACTGTCCAGAATTGGGTGTTTTTGCCACAAACACAAAAATATCAATTAGTAGTATTAAACAACTCACGTAAGGGTGAACAAAAACTATGGAAGTCTATGCAGTAAAACCACCAACATAAGTCTCAACAAAGAGGAGCTGTATTCTCTCATTCTGTCTGCAAGACAACTTCCCCAGCATAGTTAAGTGCACGTTTGCATTAACATGCTCCAGAGCTCAACAGAATGAAGAGGTATTCAGTGCAGCCAGCCAGCTTCAAAGAAACAGAAACCTGCCGATTAATGACTGCTATAGCTATGGCATGCTCAATTCCGAGCTCCCATTGGCTCAAATCACATGCTGGCTGCCAAAAAGGATGTGGGGGGTTGACCTTGGCTGGATGCCAAGGGCCATGAGCAATTCTATTACTCAACAGAACAGGGGAGAAAATAAGATGAAAAAATTCATGGGTTGAGATAAAGGCAGTTCAGTGAAGAAAACCAAAGGCTGTGTGTGGAAGCAAAGAAAACAAAAATATTTATTCTCTCGTTTTCATCTTCAGGTGGTGTCCTGGGAAGCGGGGCCTCAGTATGTGTAGTGATTACTTTGGAAGACAAACGCCTTAATAACAAATCCCTCCCATGATCCTTAACTTCTTTTTTTTTGCCAAGTACAACACCACATGGTATAAAATATCCCCTTTGATTATGAAATACCCTCTTTGTTTTGTCCTGACTACGTGTGCTCCCAAACTCTTGCCAACCTCCAGCCTACTGGCCATTGGATGGAGTATGAATGAACAGTCTTGATGCTGTGTGAGCCCTGTTCAGCATGACCAAAACACTGGTGTGCTATCAACACCATTGTAGCTGTAAGTACAGAGAACAGCTCTATAATGGTTGCTACCAGGACAGTTGACTCCATCCCAACCAGACCCACTCACCATGCTCGTCTGTGAGTCCCGTGTCACCCAGCTGCAATCAGAATCCCATCTCCCCCCATTTTACACCTGCAATGTTAGGGAAAGCCCTGTCCTCTGCCATTCCAGGCTGACCCTCGCACTAAACTTTCCCTTTCCCCATAGCAAAGGAGGAGGCATTGAAACCTCCTTCCATGGCTCCACACAGCTGACAATTGGCACTGCTGGCCACTCTCCACTGTGCTTTGCTCCCCAAGCCCAGGGAATAGGGCAGGAACGCACTAGGTTGCTGTCCCAGCCATGAAGATTTATTCCTCTGCTTCCTAAAGGGCCTAGGCTTGTCTTCATCAGAGGTCTGCTTGCCCAAAAGCCTTCTGTCCCAAGCCATTTTTTGAAAGATGCAAAAACTACAGCAGGGATGGGATCTGGCTCTCTAACAGGCCACAGCAGGTCAATAATCCTCATGATTGCCTGCAGCTGTAGCAGTGAGAGGTGGGTTCCAGGTTTTGTATCTGCTCTGTGGAAACTCACTGTGCAGCTGGCCAGGCTTTCAGCAGAGGTGTGCCTTGGAGCGGCTGCCAGCTTGCAGACAAAGTGGCAGATTTTCTCTCCCTGGGCTCTGTTGCTCGTTGCTGAGGTACAGCCAGCAGCTGTTTGTGACCCTTCTGTGAGCTGGCTCACCTGCCTCGGTCAGGCCCTGACATCTCTTCATTGATGAAGGCATTTCCACTCAGGCAGCCTGCACGTGCCTCCTCCCATGCCAGGGAATGCTCCGCAGCCCTGGGCACCCCTGAGGAAGGAGGCTCAGGCGGGCACAGGTGAGGGGAGGGAGCTCAGCCAGGCAGTGCCCTGAAGCTCAGGCCTTAGCCCTGCCTCTGTGGGTTCTCTCTCCGCTCTCCATCCTCTTCTGGGGACTGCCACCAGGCCCGTGAAGGCAGCATTTTCACAGGAGCACACTGAGAGCCCAACAAGCAGCATCCCTCTTTGGCCTGGGCCACTGCCCAGCTGCTTTGGGATACTACAGAGCTAGCTGGGTCTTTCAAAGCTGTGATTCCAGCCCTAGATGTGCTGAAGGATCAGGGCCTGGATCCCAAAAGGAACCCCTGAAGTTCCAGTGTAAATGCTGACTCCATCACCCACCTCACAGTTCCAGTTTTGCCGAGAAGGAAATAGTGACAGCACCTGCTGTGCCAGGAAGAAATACTTCCCAGTCCTGGAGCTGCTTTGTTGGGCATTTTACCCTGTGGTCCTTGTAACCTAATGCTACCCATTGCAATGGGGGCAGGTTCTTCTAAAGATCCTTTGCAGAATTAGAATGGGTCACAATATTGTAATTACAATTAGATCTTTATTATTACATAAAGTAAGTCAATTTCAGACAGAAAATCTTCTGGAAACTCTACAGTAGCATTCCAGATAACTTCAAGCATACCAGAAATACTTAGAACAGTTGTTTCAATTTCAACAGTACCTGAAGTTGGAAAAATCTTTTTGAAATTTTGTGGTTTTGAGTAAATTGTCGAGTATGCAGGCATAGCTCCTGAGTCCCACAGTGTAATCAATGTGGAAAGAAAATAAAAATGCTGTATTTGATTGGCTTTGAGCTGTGATTAATTTAAGTGGAATTTGGTCATGTGACTGTCTGAAATATTGGAGGGCTTGTTATTTCATTAGGGAAGTTTTATGATGCTGTGAATCGATTTTAAAAACATAGAATGGAGAATATGTTCCAAACTGAAGACTGTGATTTAGCTGAGATGGTGAAAGTTGCCTTTCTTTATGGGAAAACAACTGTCTTTATTTTTGCACTCTGTTTTCACAAAGAAATTTTCATGAAGCCATAGATCCTTTCCTCTTTCATCAAAAATCTGTTACTTGCAGTTCATTTTCTGCTAGAATATTTTTTTCCAGTTTAAATTATTGTAAGCATCATGGGGGGAAAAAAATCAGTGAAAATGTTATTTGCAATAATAAAAATGTATCCAGATTAAGATTTTCTATCAAAATAGATGAATCATTAACAAAAAACTCTAATAATGAGTTTTAAAATTGGGAAGGTTGTCTGAATAAAAAAATACACATATGAAAGTGCTAGGTAAGAGAAGGGGTTTAAGGGAGGATTGTTACAAGGTCTCCCTGTTTGGCAGAGACTTTTGTGAATCCAGGAAGGTTCTAGCATAATATTAGCTTAAAAACCCAGACTCTAGAATCCACCTAGATAACTACAGTATGTAAAAGAATACTTACAGTCATATATACAGAAGATGTGGAAAATTAAGGTTTCATTAAGAACAGATTTTTAAAAGCAGGTACTTCAATGATGTAACAGAGAAGTTCAGATGTTGTGAGATCTTCACAAGATTTGGTGCTTGAAGGAAGATGTGAAGATGGAATGTTACAGGAAAAGGTGCAAAAAAGTTTGAAAATGACAGCTAAAATTTACATTAAAGGGAAAGTCATGCAGAATAGTCAAAGAAGAGTTTTTCCTTGTGAGATTTTCCTAATGGCAATGTGGCCAATAACCTGTTTGGAAGGGTATCCCATCCAACAATTTCCATCCTTAGAATGGCACTCCAGGCAAGTTTTGGTGATTAGCTCCTGATGGCTACATGCATTTAAATGTGAAAGGGCTCTGAATGACAACAAACAGATATAAAAAAATAAGCCAGAGATAGATGCCAAGGAGAAGTGCATGTGCTGCTGTACCTTGGACAAATGCAATGTCCAAGGTACAGCGGCACCTTTCATGCAGTTAGCAATAGAGCAAGAGAAAAACATGACAGCTCAGATGGCTTAAGAATGGTATAAATCAGACTAGTGGAGGTACTGCATTGTTCTGCAGAACTAAAAATACCTTCTCCTGGGAGTGATGCCTGCCCTGTTAAATGCCTCACAACTCTGGAAAACTCATAAAATCTTCTGCATCCCAATAAACATAGGAACACCTTGTCAAATTTACATTACTGTAATTTCATCAAATCCCATTGCACTGCTGGAACTGAAGAGATAGCAGCAGAAAAAGGGAAAGAGGGCTTCTAGCCAACTAATGCTTTCAGGCCCTGTTGTGAGGGAGAAAGGGTATATGGATCTGCCTAGCTACTACATGCTTGTGTAGGGAAAGACCACTTCACCTAGGCCTGTCTGCAAGTGACATGGATATCACTTAACCGTTTTACCAGGAGTAAACAACCCATGCAAAATTGTCCCTTCCAGAGGGAAATCACGCTGTCGGTGCAGGGGACACCGCTCCCAATCTGTTGTCATTTTGCAGTGATAGCACCCTTGATAGCGAAGTGCTTTCGTGCTGCCATCAAGAGGGGGCAGCCTCTGTTAACTGCATCGCTGCTCCTCACAGCGCAGGCTGTGTCTGCCTCTCCAGGCTGTGTCTGTCTCTCCAGGGTGGGTTTTCGTGCCAAGTCCTTGTCACACGGCCTTCTCGCCTGTTTGCTGAGCTGACAGTTTTGTCAAAGCCGTTCAGGACACATACCTGATACCATATTCTGGACTGAGCTAGACCGTGTAAGCATCCCAGGTAATGGGGGTTGGTGGCAGTTCAGGGTTACCTAAGTGGTATGGTTTGTAATTAGGGCTGCTTCAGTCACACGGAAACCAGGACGCTGATACCAGTAAGAAGCAGAGCTTTGACAGAAGTTCTCATAAACTTTGGTTTTCTTCAGTCAGATAAAATTAATCCAAACTAGGTAGAAGTCTTCCATCTGATGATCTTACTGGAGTGTTTTGGCTCACACTGGCAGGTCTACATAAGCAGTGAAAACTGCATCTGTTATAAGGCCAGGCATCACCTTTACCCATTCAAGATTGTTTTCCTTCAATTGTACATAATAATTATCTCCTTTTTTTTTTTTTTTTTTTTTTTTTTTTTTTTTGTTAGAATACTGACCTTGTATTTCTAAGGCTTGAGTTTCAGATTTCAGTGGGAATCCTGATACAAGGGGTGTAAAAAAAAAAAAAACTTCATCCAAGGACTTATGAAATATACTTAAAAGTTTTACTGCCTTCATTTATTTATGTAGAAGACCCTAATTTTTTTTTCTAAGGATCTGGGTCATAATTGAATAAATACAAGATAAAATTCATCTCCCTGAAATGGAGAGGTCAGCTCCAGCTCATTAGTGATCAGTGTGGGTTCACCAACATTTCCACTGAGCTTGCTTTCTCAGAGTATGTGAGAAAAGGATCAGGGAACTTTTAATGAAAAAAAATGGGGAACTATCTCAGCACTAAATTTGACCAGAAATCTGTATCTCTTTGAGGTTTTTAACTCAAGAAGAGCAAAGAATGAGGAATCTGATGAGTGTGTCATCAGATGCAATGGATCTTTAGGTAACTGCTGTAAAAAGTGATACACTACTGCCACCCCTCAGAGCTCTGCCAAGAATGATTAAATTTGTTACCTCTGTACAGCATTCAGATACCCTGCAATTAGAAATCTAGCATCATAGAAATTACTTTGCCAGGTAATGGTGAACAGATCCAGGGGTTTGCACATCTATGATTGCACTCAGTCATAATCCAAAATCTCAGATTTGCAATTTACCACATTCTTTCTCCCATTTCAATGCTACTGTTGGAAAACTTTTTAGTGAGTTATCCATACTTTTCTAACATGGAATGAGGCATACAGCAGTGATTTCAACAAGCATTAACAAGTGCTTGACAAGCATGCTTGTTTGTTGTCATTGTTGTTTTAGTGGCACAAAATGCAATGCAACACATTGGATACATTGGAGAAAGCTCACAGGTATTTTTCTTTTCTTGACAGTAACGGAGTCTGGTGTGCTATGTCTCTTCAATGAAAAACAATGTTGATGCTGGATTTCTGCATGTTATCTTACTTAGATTATGTAATTTTCGTCGTTTTTCCTATGTATGCAGCCAGTCTAACTGGTTGTAAACCAAGCAGTATAGGTGCAAATGCATGTGCCCATGTCTTTACTAAGGAAAGATATCTCTTCATCTGGATGAGATCCAGGATAATATTAGGAAATGGAGAATAAAATATTCCCAAAGCCACTGGAGGACAAATGGTAGTGTTCTCTGAAATGCTTTAAAGCTGTGAAAGAAATAATTTTCCAGGTAAAATTAGTCCTGTTTTTATAGTTGTCACAATACTTCTATCAACTATTACCATATTCCGGCCCCTCTGCTCCCCCCAGAGGCCAGCTGTGAGAGAAAGCTTCAGGGAGCACAAAGCTAGATATTTGCATGAATAGCATTTTCACACATCCTCTAGCAATAGCATCTGAAAGCCTTGGGCACAGAATGTTTTCAAAAAGAGGTGTCCTCTGAACCTCAGAGGCTATGAACCACGCACAGCATCATTAGGGCAGTAAGAGGCAGGAGAAACAAAGGGTGAAAATAGAATTACCACCACTGACTGAGCACCTCCTTCTGCTCAGAACAGCTTCAGCGCAGCTTTTGGTCTGTCTTTCCTAGGGTGGCTTTTGCACAGATTAAAGTTGAGTCTTAGTATATGGGTTGGATTTATACAATGATTATGCATTTTGCAGAACTGGGACATGGAGATGAGATCCAAAGAAGTTGTTAGATTGACTTTTTTTGTGTTACTGTTGAAAAAAATTGTTAAGGAATTCCATGCAACTGCTCATGCCATATATCCTGTCACCCACATAGCAGTGGTGAGGAATTTATCCTCCACACCACCTGAAAGGAACCTCATTTAGCATTTGAAGTTCTCTGGATGGTTTTGATTGATGGTTTTATTTTTTTTTAAATACTATGGCATGTTCTAGAGATAGATGTTTATACTTCAGTAATGACTGAGTGGATGCTTCTATATGCATTTTTATGGATTACTAGTACTAATTGTTAGATTCCTGGATTATTTGCCTTTTTTTCCCCCAGATATTCTTATTTCCTGGGTTTTTTTCTATGAATATTTCTAGAAGTCAGAGTTTACACCACAAATTTTCTTACTAATTCTGGAGGGATGAATATGCATATAATTTATCTGCTTACAATATTTCAGAATACTCTGAATGTTCTGTTTCATTTTGCCTTTGTTACAATCAAAGGTACCCATTTTCCAAGTGTGTTTTCTGCAAGCTTCTGGCTCTGTCTGCCTACGGTAGTTCACTGGTTCACTGATGAACCAGCACCACATCTGCAGCATGCCTGGGATCTTCCTGTGATAGCTTCAGCTGAGCAGGTGCAACCTGTGTCAAACAGTTGTAGTGGGTTAACCCCAGCAGGCAACTCAGTACCAAGAAGGTGTTTACTCACACCCCTCCCTATGGTGGGATGATAATAAGAATTGGAAAAAAGAGGCAAGACTTGAGATAAGAAGTGTTTGATAATTGAAACGAAGTAAAGATAACGACAAAAATAATAGTCGCAACAACAGCAACAACAATGAAAACAACAAAAGCAACAACAGTAATAAATAGGAGAGAGAAGAAAGAATGCAACTGAAGAAAAGCAAGTGATGCCCAATGCAACTGCACACCACCTGCTGGTTGATGCCTACATGTCCCTCAGCAGTGACTGGTGACACCTGCTCGGCTCCCCTCAGTTTATACACTGAACAGGACACTCTGTGTGATGGAAAATCCCTTTGTCCTGTTAGCATCAGCTGTTCTGGCTGTGTCCCCTCCCAGTTTCTTGTGCACCTGCTCATGTGGCCGAGCATGGGAAACTGAAAAGTCTTTGATTTAGAGCAAGAACTACTTAGCAAAAGCTGAAATATCAATGTGTTACCAACATTATTCTCCTACTGAATCCAAATCACACTGTACCATCTATTAAGACAAAAAATAACTCCATCCCAGCAAAAAACAGGTGAGAATCCATGTCTTATCCTATTTTTGTCATGCCAGGTCCTATGCTGCCCATCACCTTTCCTATCTTTTGATTGATGTACCCACTGCTGTCATTCCTTAAGTCTATGGAGCTTCCCTGTAAGAGTCTGTTGAATTCATTTAGTCTGTGACCCTGGGCCATCACAACAATCAGGCAGGAAAGATGGTGTGTAGTGTCCAGCTGGTGCATGTTGTAGACAGCTCTGATTCCATCACCACTGTGCTCATTGAGTTCCACCAAAGCCCATTCCTCACTAACATGGTGATTGAAAGTCTAGAGTTGTGGAGATGGAAACTGTGAGGCACCCAATGTGATGAAGGGTGGACAGCAGCCATAGAAATTATAATATACAGCATGTGTGTGTGTATATATATATATATATATATATATATAATATTTATCTGTATATATGCATATAGCAAATAACATCATACTGTGACAGTGTTTACAGGGGTTTTCAGGATGAGAGAAGAAACGTAGATCTGACTCCATATTTCAGAAGGCTTGATTTATTATTTTATTATATATATATTACTTATAACTATAGTAAAAAGAATAGAAGGAAAGGTTTCATCTCAGAAGGCTAGCTAAGCTAAGCTAAGAATTGAAAGGAAAGAATAACAAAGGTTTGTGTCTTGGACAGGGAGTCCAAGCTAACTGGGCTGTGGTTGGCCATTAGTGGTAAACATCCAAGATGGGCCAATCACAGATCCACCTGTTGCATTCCACAGCAGCAGATAACCATTGTTAACATTGTTCCTGGAGCCTCTCAGCTTCTCAGGAAGAAAAAATCCTAAGAAAGGATTTTCATAAAAAGATGTCTGTGACATCATACCATTTAATTCATTGGCTATCCTCACCCAAAATGAAACCCCCTTGAGCTACACACTGGACTTCCTCATGCTCCTGCATTATCCACCATGTGCACCTAGGGTCTTCAGAAAAGCCTCCCACAGATGGGTTTGCCTGTGCCAAAGGCAGGGACAACCCAAACTGCTACATTATCCCTTTTGTGTCGGTATGTATGGCACAGCCCCACAGATGTGGAAATCCCTGGGCCGCAGCATAAACTCAGACAGTTCCATCCAACTGGAACTGCTGCTTATCCCACTTGGAAGTAGCAATTGCAACTCCTGCCTTTGGAAGTGTAGAAAGATGCTTTCAAGTGAACTTCTTTACAGTTTTGGCTCTAGAATTAATGATAATAGAGCTGTTCCTTGCAAGAAAAACCTGTAATTGCTTGAAATTCCAAAAAGGTTTCATGCAATCATCTTCAATGGGCCATTTCTGCATGACACACTGCATGTTGGAGGCTGACTGATCTTGAGAACAAGACATTTGCAAAGTGAGCAGTCATGAAACTGAAAATTATCTCATAAGTCATGTGACCAATAGCAATACATAATTACCAAATTTCATGGAAATCAGAATAATTTATAATTAATTGAAACGAAGACTTCAGTGACATTTAGAGCCCAGTGAAGGTATATTTTATCAGCTGGGATCCCCAGACATGAATTTATGCTCTCAGGTTAATTTCCATTTGTATAACTTGTTTTGCATATACGCTTAATGTTTGTGTTTTCTTTCTTCGGGCTTTTTCTTGACCTAAGATGATTTAAGCATTGGGAACACAAGAATCTTTGCTGTCTTCTAAGTTCAAAACTCTCAGCCTAACAAGAAGCACTATGGCCAGCATGGAACCAGGACAGCTTCAAAGGGGAAAGGGCAAACAGTGAAAATGGGATTTTCTACTCACTAACCATATCACATGATTGAGTTCTTTAACTACTCAGTGCTTATGATTAGAATTTGGCTTTCAATAGAACTCAAATTATGTTTCCCATGCCTAACTCTTTTTTTTTTTAATCATTTAGCACTGTAGACCTGGACATGGACTCTGTCTTTCATCGTTCTGAGGAAGAAAAGGATGAAGGGGAGAGTCAATTTGCAGTGGCTAATTTATGGAAAAGTTCAAGGGGACATGATTTGTAATTCAGCTTTGCAGGAGTATCTTATGACTTGGGCTGTACCTTCACTAAAGGCTGCCAGAATCAGCAAGGATGTAATAGTTGCAGAGCTCTGGGCAGAAAAAGTCAAAGTGCCAAAGTGAAACTGTTTAAGGACTGAAGGTCAAGGCATCCATTCTGCACAGTGAAACATAGCGCTGTCCAGGATCTACTCAAGATAGTTGTTTTGTGGATCATTAGCTCTGAACAACAATCTTCTGTTCAGGATCACTACAGTGGCTCATTCCATATTACTGAACACATCTTGAATTTACCTAAGCACATAGCTGTAGAAAAGGATCTGAGCTGCAGGATAGAATCAAGAATTTTGAACATAAATATCATTAAATATTATTGATATTTACCATATCCATTTCCAATCTAATTTTTTACCTGCTATTATCACTTGTTTCTTGGATGGCTGGTCAAACCAGGATATTGTTGTGCTTTATAAAACTAAAAAAAAAAAAAAAAAATTATAATTCTTGCTTTAATGATCATAGGATCTGGTGATCAATAGGACTGAATAACATAGTGGAAAACCTATGTATGGAACAAGAAAATACAGAAGGTAGAAGTTAGTATAGCAACAAAACCCTGTCAATAGCTGACAAAGCCCAAGCAACTGTTGTTTATCCTGAAATAATATAAAAACCAGGAAATTAGCCAAAGAGAGTGAATTTCCCCAGAGCAAATTCCATGTGAAAACTCTTAGTTCAGCTCCTGTATTCCTATTCTCAAGTTTCCACTCATTTAATGGTACTTTATGTTCCAACTTCCCTAGGAAGGCAAAAAGCCTGGCACAAAATTAACAAAAGCACTGGAGCCAGTCAACACTTGTGTGAGCTATTTGCTGTCTTGGTGCGTGGAGAAGCATGAGAGCCAGCTGGACAGGCTGAGGCACTGCCTGTGCTGCTGCTGCTGCTGGTGCTCCCCGTCAGCCTTTGCCCTTGCTACGCGCATGAACTCTACTTTGAATAATGCAATCAGAAGACTTGAGTTTGAGCTATGTTACAGAAAAGTTCAAGTGAAACTTCGCGCCAGCACAGTATCAAAAGAGCAGCTTTCCTGCCAGGTGCACCTCGTTTGTGGGGAAATTTTCTTATTGCCTCTTGTCCCCTTTGTTACAGCAGTATGAATGACCAGCTCAGTGGGCAAACTTTCCAGCAGAGGCATGCGCTATAGCATTTCCTAGATCACAAAAGTTTTGGGATAATTTAGTGGATGTATTTGCAGGGCCAGGGAATCACTCGTAAAAAAAAATTCTTAGTTTACAGAACTCAACTGACATCACAGTGTTTAACTCAGAACCTAGCAGCTCCCACTCAAAACAATGGAGATTCTTCCTTCCTCCCCCATTCTCAGGAGAAGAAAAGGTGATACTTTAATGGCCAGGATTTTTAAGATCTGGATGTCAATGAATCTCTGGGTTATTGTTTTTATTGCAATTGCTTGAGTAGGAGAGAAGATACTGTTTTCCGAAACAGTATCTTCCTTAGTAAGGAATGGAAGACCTGTAATACCAGGGAATTAATACTACACTGATAAATGATTTTATTTGTTTTTCCTTATTTTCATTCTGTTTATTCCATATTCACACTGTACAAAGGATAAAACCAGAGATTATTCATATGAATAAGGTTATTAGCCAATATACCAGATTATTTAAACAAAATACATTTCCAGGTGTGAAGCAGTGTATTTTAGTTTTTCAGTCTACTTTCAGATCAGCTAATCAGAGGCCCATTTAAATTCACCATTTTAAAAGAGACTTCTACCACATGTGGTGGTGCATTCCTGCTGTCTCCTAGATTGCTTTGAGATCTCAGGAATTTGTCCTTGATAAATTGCTGTGGGGTGATGAATCTTCCCTTGAACTTATCAAAAACATCTTATCTTGGTCCATAGCAGGAAATTCTGTTGCCTAACCAAGGAAGGGGACAAGAGATAACCCTGAATGCCTTGGAACTTAACTTTCTGAATCATAGCCCAAGTGGAATAATATTATTGTTACTAAAATTTTGAGGAAAATTACTGGTCTGGATTGAGGCCAGGATGGAGACTGACTGATGACTGAAGCCAAGAAACTTGCAACCCCATGAACAACAGTCCCAAGTGAGGCCCTTTGAGCTCCCCTGGGCTGCAGTGGCTGCACCAGTGTCTTGTGCAGGGTCTCTTGTAGTTCCCCAATTCACAGGTTTGAGAACTAAAAACAGTAAGTGAAAACAGAGAACAGGGCTCAGGTGGGTACCCAGCTCCTTGAGGCTCAACCCTTCATCCACAGAGATGCAAACACATTTGGTGTCAATCTGAACAGGTACCTTTTACACATCCATATACACGTCTGTGTTTGTGTGCGTCTGAATTCATTTAAATATCCTCTGTAAAGTATAGCATGAGTCTGCCATCTTGAATCTATTATCAAGTCACTGTTGTAACTGTAGTAAATCCTGTTGCTTCTCTTTCTAAATGTTAAATTTGTCAATTATTGTGCACTGCCAAATCTTTTATACATAAACCATTGGCCAAGGGCCTGGGACTAAGATTGTGCTCAGCTGCACCTAGGCTCCATCAGGAGTTTAGAAAGCAAGGGGGTCCTCACTGAACTTCATGGCTCAACAGGGGGGGTGTCTCACTTACCCTTTTGCATCCTTATCATTTTGCATCTTCAGACTATGTGTGAATCATTCTAAACTGATTCTAATTGAATTATGCCTTGGATTCTGATCCAATTAATCCAATAATGCAAGTTTTCCATGTATGCTTCATCTATATGCTTGGACATAGAGTGGACCTTGCCACCAAATTTTTGAAGTCATGCTTTCACAAATTTATATTGAATTTGCCAATAGCCTCAATGGTGATTCCTTAAATGACCCAAATGACTCATTTGTGACATCATTGAAAGAAAACAGCTTGTTCAAAATGCAGATATAACTGTTTCTTCATGCCACTCACACACCTCAGAGTATCCTGGATACTGAAATATGAGAAAAGACAGAAAAATTCAATGGAGGAAAAGGCAGTTACAAAATTGAAAGACACAGCAAGAGGCTCAGAAACCTCAGTTTACAGCCTGAAGCAAACCTGGTCTCAAAAAATTCCTAATACCTCCTGTACTGCCCAGTGCTACAGCCAGGGTTCTGGGCAGACCCACAGATCTTCTGAAAGAAGACAAAAAGAGCATGGTTGTTTCTCCCAGTAAAGAAAAGGCTTGAAGACACTTGATTACTTTCTGTAAAAATATCTGATTACAAAATGCAGTGTTGTATGAGAAAGTTTTTGAGCTAAAACCTGATGTTGGTCTAAGAACAAATGGATACAGATTTGTTATCAATAAGTTTAGAACAGACATTTGGGAAGGTCACTGGAGCAGCAAGGTTCCAGCAGTGCCTGCCCCAGAACTGATAGAGAGAGGCTGCCGTCTGGCTTTTGAGAGAAGCAGAGCTGAATTTTTCAGAGGGCAGTTTGATGAGGTGCCAGAAGGAATGAGGCCTCCTAAGCCAGGAACCAGTGCCAGTCTGGGTTCTTTACCTCAAAGCTTATCAGCAAAGGCATCTCTTGACTATAAATCATTTACTTGGCACTCCAATATATGGCAATTTCTATATTCAGAATACATTACTTAAAGTGGAGATGAGACACTGCTTCCTTGCTCTCAATTTGAGGACTTGAAATAGCAAGTTTATTTTTCAGGAATTATTAACTGGAAATGACACATACAAGAGATTTTCACACATGGTTTGTCCTAGGTTGTATTGTTAATGGCAGCCTGAAATGCAGACCTCTGGCCACTTCTGCTGCCTGTAGTCTGTCCAGCTACTGTGATCAGCCATGAGGCAATGCTTACAGCTGACATCACTAAAGGTCAGGCATATTTTCTGTCACAGAGATGTGCTTATCCTTAGCGAAGGATAAGCACACTGAAGACACACTGTTATTTTGCAAATCTTCTGTCAGAGTAGCTAGAGGATTCATACCATCAATCTGTAAGGGAAAACAAAGAGAAGAAGCATGACAATTTCTCTGATGTAAGCTTTGAAACCTCCCTGGGTAAAAGGACTACATTTCTTTCACCATTTGAGTGAAAAAGTGTTTGTTATGCCCCTGTGTGCATGGCACAACTGCGTATTTTCAGTATTAAGAAAGGAAAGGGATGCTGATCAGTGTGTAGACAAAGTCCGCCTCTCTTCTCTGCAGCAATGTAGGCATAACAGGGTACAGCTCACCTCACACTCCCTTTCATGGTGCAGGTTTCTTATCATGTTCTAAAAGAGAGATTTCCACAAAAAACATTGCCTCTAAAAACTTTTTCTTACAGGTCATGTGCGAGGACTGGACATCCTCAGGATGGCAGTATGAATCTGATAGGAAAGCTGTGTCCTTAGAGTACCAGATGGCCTCAGTCGGGAACTGTGCTTACCTCAGGCAGGCACCAGATCCTGGGTCCTTAGGCTGATCTTGGAGAAATAGCAGTTTAGAAACTGCTTGGAGAAGCTCCAAGTTTCTTTCTCTCCGTCTGACTGCTTGTGACCTCAACACTTTTCACTTCCTCAGGCATTGTGCCCTTTCTGCCAGCCCTGGCTGAGTAATCATAGTTATTTTCTCATCTCAAAAGACAGAAATGTTCGTTTTCTACTTACAAACTAGCTCTCCCTAAGTTGTTTTTCCTTACAGATCTGTAATGTGTAATAAGGAACTTACTGGCTAAGAAGGCTTACATTGGGAACCTCCTTCCTCATGCTCAGGAAAGGGTTTGCATGAACCTCAGTGAGAACCAGGCTAGGAGGACAGATGAAGATAGACCTTCATTCAAAAAGTTTCTAAATTAATCTCACAATCAGGAGTAAAATCTCCAGCTTGCAAGATCAAAGTCACCACCACCAGATATTTCCACCCCAAGCAGAAGTAATGCAATTAGAATGTGCAGGGCAAAGGCTGACACCAAGGAATTGGTCACATATTTTCCACTTAAATTTTTTGGCAGTCCTGAAGCAATCAGAGTTTCTCCCACCATCTGGAATGATGGAAAAAAAAATTAGAAAATTTCCAGAATCAAATAACAGCAATAGTCCTTAGGTGGTCCTTTCAGATCTATGCCCCATGGCAGTAATTGGTAAATATCCTCTTGACTAGATCAGCAATTACACTCTTACATATAGACTTTAGCAATATAATTTCTCAGTTCTAAGATTGATTATTCTGTTTGAATATTTCAAGACAGAACCAGCAGATTATAATAAAGAGAGAGAAAAAAAAGGTGAAGTTCCAATTTTCCTTTTTCTAGGGAAAAAATAAGGCAAAAACTGAGATAGGAAACTCACCACTCATCTGAGACTAGGATGTTACCCTTCTGAGGACTTTCCAAATGTGAAAGTGAGGGATTTGATAAAAGAAAGCAGTGGTATTTTCATTCAGAAGAGGAAATGCAGAAGTTCCAACTTCTTACTGCTCCAAGTTATCTACAGTATTTGATTGATCATATTATTGTAACAAAAGGTTTTTGCACAAGTACTAGGAAAAAAGATATTGTTCATATAGATAAAGAAATCCCACCTGGAATGTATGTAGCATTTAATAGCCAATGCTCTAGAAGGAGAAGAAAAAAATTAATATTCTTATGAGAACATTCTATTTTTCTAGAAGAAATGTGTAAGAGGTTCTGTGTAAAGTGACAATCATCTGAGGAAGGCTGGCGTACTGTTGTGTGATTGAAGGTTTTGGGTTAAACTTTGCATGGCTGTATTAAAACAGAGGAATATTGCAAAATTGACTTGGCTTATAATTTTCAATGGCATTCACATTAAAAAAGGAGCTGTACTGCAGGTTTTGTGCCAGACTATGGATGGTTTAGACAACATGTATTTCTCATTCCTAAGGGACTCATACTATTTCCTGTTTTCTCTGGAAGACTGTGCAGCTTGCAGTTCAATCCTAAGTATTAATATGGGAGATCAGAGACATTGTGCCATTTTCTATTCAGGTTTTTTTTTCTTATAACTAGAGAGAGAATCTAAATATTTATTCAAAGTTGGAACATGAGCACAAAAGGAGATCCAGTACCACAAGCAGGCAAACAGCTACCAAACCTCACTCAACTTATTACTTCTTTTGTTGCTTATTGCCAGAAACTGGTATCTGTATGCAAACAGATGTTTTTAATCAGCCTCATTTGCTACCTGTAATTTACAGTCTCTACAGCCACACTCACTGATGCAGTACTGATAGCCCTCACTCAGGCTATAAAGCCACTTCCTCTGCAAGGGGTGAGCAGACCAACCAGATCTATTTAGAGTAAGAGAAAACACTATCTCCTGGTGTAGGAAACTTGACTTACAGTGCTGTGTTTTGCTGCAATTGGATAATCATGGTAATTCATGCATAAATGAGAAGGAGCTGTTTTGGCCAAACTCTGAATTTTGGGGAACATTTCTGTGTTGCTCTTCATATATGTAGATCTAGTACAAGAGTTTCTTCAAGACTGAACAGGTAAACCTTCTTGTGAGCACTTTGTTTCACTACACATTTCAGTTTCTTCTGTAGCTACCATGATATGACAGGAGAGTCTCTGACTGACTTGTACTCAAGGAGAAAAGGCCCAGGTTTAAAACAGCCCAGGTTTAGTCTGTAGGGGTAAAAGGAATTACTCAACAAAATGAAAATGTCAAATCAATTTTTTTTGGTAGACATACGGAAATAGTGCCCTAATGGAAATTATGGTCGGATGAAAGACATATCCCAGAGTAAGACCAGCCTGAAGCATCTATAAAAGTTGACTTTATCTAGTTGATAGAAGTTCAGATAACGGTGGACAATAACTCAGGAAGGACCAAATTTTAAAACAAATACCAAGATGACTGTTGATCATTACTCTCTGAAGGCAGACTGCTCCTGCATGGCAAAAATTCCCACAAGAATGCCAACATGTAAAATTCTTCAGCTTCCTAAAATTCAGTCTAACATGTAGCATCTCTTCAACATCTAAACCATGTTCTTCCAAAAACCGTAATATATGAGAAAAAGTTCAAACCAGCACTACAGTCCTAAACAGGATTATCTTTTCTAGGTTTTGGTTTGTTTTTTTTTTCAGGCTTTCTTCTTCTGAAAGACAAGCATTCAAATAGGTGATGACGTTTGTGTTTTTAAGAGGCAGATAATGAAAAAGTTTGCAAAGAGTACCATGTCTTCTAGAAAGTACAGGTTTATACAAATAAATATCCAAGTATACAATACTTTATATGCAGTATACAATCTGCCACCTTCTCAGTTTCCTAAAAACTCAGTTCTCTAACATATGAATCCTTGGTCTGAAATTAATGTGTTGTCTAAGAGCTTGTTATTTCAAAAGTCTAAAATATACCTGATGTCCTTAACTTTTCTTGCTGGAAGAGTAAGTCTTTCAGTGATGTTGCCTACAGAGAGAAGGTGGAGAATCACGAATCCCTGACTTAAAGGTATGCCCTGGAGTTGTTTCCCAGCTGACTTCCTAAAAGATCTGACCGTGGATTCAAATTTATGGTTCTGAGTTATTGGGCAGAAGAACACAGGTCAGTTTAGCTAGCAGCAAACTGCCAGACAACCATTAGACTCATGCAACACAAGATGCCCAACACAAGAAAGAATCAGGCCTGTTGGAATGAGACTAGCAAAGGCACAAAGATTATCAGAGGGATAGGGCACCTTCCCTGTGAAAATAGGCTGAGAGGGTTGCATTTCTTAGGCCTGGAGGAGAGAGTTCTCCCGACAAATCTTACAGAATTTTCTGGTACATAAAAGGGCCCTATAGGAAAGCTGGAGAGGGATTTTTTACAACATCATTCAATGTCACGACAATGAGAGGCTTTCAAATTTATAGTAAGTTTACATATTACATAGTAATTTTACATTTACATAGTAAATTTAGATAGTGAGTTTAGATTAGATATGGGGAAGAAATTCTTTACTATGAGGGTGGTGAGGCACTGGAATAGGTTGCCCAGAGATTTTGTGGATGCCCCATTTTATCCGTGTGGATGGAGCTTTGAGACACCTGGGAGGTGTCCCTGCCCATGCCAGGGTGTTGAAACAAGGCAATCTTTAGGGCATTTCCAACCCAAACCATTCTATGATTTTATGAAATCCTGAGCTTCCAGGGCCTGACGAAAAAAATCAGGTCCACTTTGAAAAAGCAGGCACATTTTTGAGAAACACGACATTCACGTGCCAAGGGGTCCACGAGCTGATGGAGAAGCTGGAAGCCTCTGCACCTTGCAGAGTCAGTTACCAGTCCAGCGCTTAGGGCAGTCTGCATGATTTCCTGCAAAGTCTCCACTGCCAGTATGTGACAGCGTCTGCTCCAGGGCTGTGAGCAGATACCAGTCCTGACTCTGATGCTGGATCTGCCCAGAGGTGTTTGTGACACATATTGTGTCTATGCCTGGTTTTAAACCCATGGTTTCCAGGCTTTAGTCGTCTCCCATTTATGGAGCACAGTGCACTTGCTGCCAGAAGAAGGTGTTTTTCATCTCCTCTTCTGCACAGCAAGATAGGAATGTGGTCTAGCAAGGTGCTAAGCCTCCAAGTTGGGAGCAAAAGATACCAAACCATTATTCTGTCAAGGCAAGCACCAGCCACGGGAGTGAAAACTGCTAACTTTCAAGTTAATACATTGGCAGATGGCTTACCCAGGTCTATAATACCAGTGTGGATACTGTAGATTTTGCATCTTTTTAAAAAGGCTCCAGACTTACAGTCACATCTGGCTGACTGCTGTGTTCACATCTAATGTTAAACAGCACATTGGCAGTGGGAATACAAGAACAGTGGCAATTAGTTTATATCAATAGCTACTTATTTTCACTTCTTTTGTGGTAAGAATCTCAGGATGCACAGAATCATATTGTGCTGAATCTGCATTTTCAATGATCTCTGACTGTTGATGCATGCCTAGTTCGTGCAAGAATTTGTTGCAGTTTTCCCTTATGCTGAGACATTTCTGACAAAATACTGCTGTACAGCTATTGATAGAGAAATACTCTAACAGACTAATGAAATTACCAACTGTTTAACATTTGAGCCAAATATCCCATTTTCCCCCTGAATGCTGTTAGTAGAATAAATGTCGCTGCTATTAGAGTGAAAAGTCTATCTTGTAGTCAATGTTAGGCTCAGGTAAAATACTGTTTCACCAGTAAGATCCTCTCCTCTCTTTACCACTTCCTCTTGCATTCTGTGGTACTACATCCAACACGCAGACCAGTTTTGGAAACATATCTTCTAAGAACTGAACTCTTGTCTTACACTGGCAGCTCACAACTATTTGTTGCTTGAAGCAAATTTTCAGCTTACCAAGCACAGCTTGTAGAAAAGTTTGTGGTTTATTCCAGGCTTTGATTTGCTGATTGGTTGTGTTTATCATAAACCGCAAGGGGATGTGAACTGCCATGCACTGAAGATCTTCATTTATATTACTACAGCATCCAAATAACAGTGTGGCTTCAAAAGCCTCCTGTAACGTGTAAACCACAGTCTAAGGCATTTCTACTCTATTACTGAAGAAAATGTAGTAATAAACTTTTAATGGATTTAGGTCAAGTCTGACCACTGTAGAGGAAAGTATATAATAGCTTTATGTACTTCTGTATATAGGTGTGTTCATGCTCAATAATATTTCTGATTCAGCCTCCCATTTAGTATAATTTCATTAATTGATCTCTGGGCTCCCACTTAAGGAAAAGTACAGTTCCACCAAAGGCACCCACAAGAGCTTTTTATATGCTGAAGGCCCACACAACATTGTTCTGTAATCAACACTAGATGTTAAAAAAAATCAGAATGCAGAAACAGAAAGAAACAGGGAAAAGGCAGTCCCTAGTACTAGGGGAAATTGTACCAGCATAATCAACACTCATCCTTAGTAAGGAGTGTGAAGGTGATGGAGAGGAAATGCAAAATGCTTTATACAGCTTCCAGTGCCAGCTGAGCAGCTACATATAAATGTCACGATATTTCTTTGCCTCCAAGACATTCTCTGTTTAATGAAAGTGTAAAAGTATCTCTGCTGATTAAGACAATGCAGATGTTTTGCATTGTGTTGTTAATATTTTTAACAAGAGATTTGAGGTTTTGTGTAACAATGGCAAAAACTGACAAACATGCTGTCATAAGCTTTTTTTTTAAAAAGGGTAGGGGGGTGTGGAAACCACTATTCACACCCAGAGCATGTCCATTATATATGATGAGGAAGGTGAATGGTCTATGAGAAAAAACCTCATCTATGAGAAAAAACCTCATAGTGACAGACAGGGCTGCAGTGTACTTCTGTACAGGGCCAAAGGAAAGGTCAGTGGTGGGCAGAGCACACTTCTAATGGCAACTTACACAAGTAGTGATAGGGCAATGAGAAATGGTTTGAAACTTTAGAAATACTTTTTTTTAAAAAAAGCGTGCAAGTGGGGAAATTTAGATTAGATGGTAGGAAGGAATTCTTTATTCAGAGGGTAGTGTGAAACTGGAACAGATTGCCCAGAAAAGTTGTGGATGCCCCATCCCAAGGCCAGGTCAGATGTAGCCCTGAGCACCTTAATCTATGGGTGGCATTGTTGCCCATGGTAGACAGGTCTGGAACTGAATGATCTTTTAAAGTCCCTTCCAACCCATGCCACTCTATGATTCCATGATAATGCTGAGGCTAGCAAAGATCAATTCCCAAATTTTAGCACTGCTCATTTTTGCAGGATTTTGTCATTAATCGTTTAATCATGCCTTGAATTTTCAATCTGTTTAAAGGCATTAAATATTTAATTAACATTATTAATTCCATTTGTTACAGCTCCTCAAAGCATGATTTCTGGAGGTGGTAAACATTTAACATTGTTTTGCTGAATGGAGGTCCTATATAGATTTTTAAAATACTGATAATTTATAGATAACCATGAAAAGAACTAGTAGAAGGTTAATTTTTTTTACTTTGAGAATGCCTATTTCACAAAGTCTTGTTAGATTCCTGAAGGGCATAATTTTAATGCTGTGCATTCATCTAGCCAGTGGGAGGAACTCCTGCTTGGCACAATCACTGCTCAAATCTCAGCTTGGCACATGAAAGCCATTGAAGATCTGGACCACAACATCTCTGAATAGGATTTTGATGCCTGAGTCATGCAGGCATTTAAGCATTTCCATCTAAACCTTTTACTTTTGAAAAAGGTAGGCAGGCCTATAGAGCTCCCTCTTGGTGAATCCTGAGTAAGAATCCCACTAGGTACATGGAGCTACTTGTGGAATTTTCATTAACAATCACACTGAGCCTCAAGGCTCAACAGATCATTGTGCCACAAATGCTAGATTTCAGGGTCCCCTGCACATGTGAAGGAATTGAACTAATAATGCTGATGAAGAAGATGTGAGTGTGTGTGCCATTGTTCACAAGAAGCAAGAAAAGATGCTGCTTTGTAGTCTGGACCTGTGTTTTTACTCAGGAAAACACCTCTGACTGTGCTTGAAGAATTTGGAACCAGTGGTTTACCAGAATGTCGCCATAGCTCCACAAGTGTCTGCAGACAACAGCCACAGTTCCTGCTTAGAAATTACAGGCCTGCATTAAAAGTTAAAATTAGCAACATCAGAGAAAAAAAAAATCACATATCCATGTCTTATGGCTCTTTTTCTTTGTTTGAAAGCTCCCCACCTCAGAAACCATGGCAGGAGCCTACTGTTGGCAGATCGTGATGGAGTAACCCCAGCAGGCAGCTAAAGCCCAAATATCCACTCCCATCAAGTGGGATGGGAAAGACAATCAGAAGTCTTAAAGGCAGAAAAATAATGTATTGTGATAAAAATAGTTTAATCAGTAAAGCAAAGTCTGCATGGGCAAGCAAAGAAAACCAAAGTATTCATTCACCACTTCCCCTTAGCAGGCTCTAGGAAAATAGAGCTCCATCTTTCCGTCTTTCCCCTATAATCATCACCAATGTACAAAACATAAATTAAAATTTCCTTCATAAATCTTTTCCAGCTACCTGGACCTTTTTGCTCCTCTCATGTTTAGTCAACTAATATGCAGACCTGCTTCTGATGTTTGGAAGACTAATAAACTTGTCATGTGAGGAGGGTTGTCCAATGACTTCCAGTTTCTCATCAGTAAATCCAAACTTGGTCTTCCTTGGCCTAAATGGAGGACTGGAGAAGGGGGAGAGTAAGCAACTTTTACTGCACTAATCAGCCCACATCTTCAAAATGAAGACTGTAACAGTCTTCATGGCTGATGTTCTTCTATGTGCTGAAAGCATGAACAGCATTAGAGTTCCTAGCACTAAGCTATAGCCAGCACTGTAGATTTGGAATCTGCATTTTGCAGAGAGCAGCACTCATCTGCTTGGGCCATTTTTAGTGATGAGCTAAGAAGCATCAATAAGCAGAGTGGAATTTATGACCCAGTTAGCAGTGATTATGACTACTTATTGGAAAAAGAAGTTTTGGATTTTTTTTTTAACCAAAAAAGGAACTGACATCTTACTTACAGAGAAGTTTTCAGAGATTATGAAGTTTCTACATATCCTTTGCTTCATCCTTTTATGCTTCTGGGCGTATTTGAGTACACACGTACCCGTAAGTGCATATATGTATTTCTGTATTTATGTATACACACAGCAGGAGTATATTCCATTATTGGTAGGACTGCTGTGAAATTCTTTCAAGAAAAGGCCAGGACTTCCTGTGGTCATATGCATAACTCTAGAAAGCTCTGCAGGTTTGACCAGAGAAGCAAATACAGAGGAGCAAATGCTTGTCTTACAATTTTCTCAGGAAAACAATCTAATCCGATTTTGGAGTCTTAAAAAAAAAAAAATGCTGCTAGATTTTTTGGAAGCTAGTTCAAAAACTGAACATCACCTGTTAAAAATGTGGTAGTTCATTCTTTGTGCCATCTAGCCTTGACATCTCCTGCCTCTTTTTCAGTTTTTCTGCTGCAAATAAAATAATTCTCCAGTACTTCCTGCAACCCAGAGGAAGTCCCTGTACATTTTTAAGTTGCCTCAGGGAGCTCCATTTGGTAAAGCTGCACAGGTCCTGAAGTTTCTCACTGGGAACAAGGTCTTCACATAGCATCAGAAATGAGGTGAGAGCAGAGATGAAAAATACGTACTAGTGGAACCTAGTTGGTTTGCTGGAGTCAAATAGAAGAGAGATTTGGTTTGTGCAAGAATGTTATACCACAATCTCTCAGAGCTTCATAGTCCTCCATGTTGTAAATCTTCCTGAATTGTAGAAGAGAAGAACTGGGGTGGAGAGTGGAGATTACCAACTGGAAACAGCTGGGACATGACATGAAGTCTCATAATTTCTTGATCTGCAGAAGACATGGCCAACACAGCAGCAGTTCCAGAGTACAGTTTATTAAATCAAATTCAAGAGGATTTTCTTAAATTTCTCTTCCTGCAGGACTGTCTGAATTGATTCTGGATCTTGTTCCAGTATCAAGCTCCTGCCATTTGCATCTTCTCTACAGTCAGTGAGGTACAGTGAGGCTTGTATAATGGAAGATATTATCAAGTACATGCTACATTGGATTTGGGGGACTTAGCTCTACCTCATAGCTGGGCTTGAGAGTTCTTATGCCATCTTGGGCACCATCATCCTGACCTTCCAGCAAGAATCCTTGCACATATTTATGGTCAGAGGGAGTTTTAGGAGCTTGTTCTTTCCTAGACTCAGTCAAAGTCTTTCAGCTGTGTGTCACACACAGAGAATGAAATGCCGATACTGCTGCTCCCATTTAAGCTGATGCTAGTTTTCACCCAAGTTTCAAGCATGGGAATCATAGTGGTGATCCTGAGCCTGGCAAGATTGTGGCTCAGGCACTCACCAGTCTTTGCTCTGCCTCTTTGCTTGCCCATGCCTTAGTTCAGTGGAAAACTCCAGTGAGGGTTTGTGCACCTCATGGATCCTGTGATGCTCTCTATAAAGTGCCCAGTACAAATGACTGACAGGCCTATCTTCAGGAATCTTTTGGCTATATGTCACAAACAAATCAAATGGCCCGAATCATACCTGTGTGTGACCTCCTCCCACTGCCCACTGGGATGATTTGTCTCTCTGTCCTGTCTATTGCTCTGTATGTACCCATGGCCCTTCTCACTGTGGACAGCTGCTGTCAGACCTACTTGGAGCCTGAAGTGAGGTTATTTGCACTAATGCATTGTGATGACTTGGCCAGGCAGATGTTTACAGGACAAGCATTTTCTGCAGGAATTTTAATTGATTCAAGCACCAACACCTTCCCAAAACAGTTAATTCAGGACCACAACAGTTGCATTTTCTTTTCTGTCTCCTGGACATGATGATGTAAGAGGCAGACACTATAGCAAACACTGAGTGGGTCTGATGTATTTCTTGGCACAAATGTGGAACCCCAACTGAGCTCTCCTCCCCACATCAATCCCCACAGCGAGCTCTCGATGTCTCTGATTTCAGCAAGGTTATTTCATCTTTGTGAAAAATATGTCTGATGCAGGGATTCTGGACTCTCTTTTGATATATTATTGACCACTGATACAGGAAATTGACCTTTGGAGACCCTTGAAGATTTGTATTCTATTGATACACAAGTGAAAGCTCTTGCTTGGGAGTATTTGCTCCTCACTGTCTGGATACATTGTGTGTTCTGTCACAAAACCCTCTCAGAAACTTGCATGCAGACTCATGATCTATCTATTATCTGTTACTGCAGTACCTTGCCTTGCACTCTGAGTCACTAAAGGCTGCTGCAAATCAAACATCAGCAAACAAACATCTTCTAACAAACATCACAGGGGTTGAGCTGCTCAATCTGTTTCAGCACCAGCCGTTATCACATTATGTTACTCATAACCCATGCTGATAAAGTGTCAAATGACATTTTGTTTTAGGTACTAATCAAGGAGTTGTGGTCCTTCAGTGTGTCCCTTTCATCTGGTAAGCAGAGTGGCTTTGTAAGGGCTCAGTGGAAGAACAGACATGCTGACAGTGATTCCAGCTGCCTCAGGAAAAAAGGCACTTGTTTGGCCAAATTCATCTAGAAAATCTACTATTGTGAGATATGACAGGGTTATACTGATCAGGAGGGAAAGGCACCTTAGTCAAAGAGGAATTAAAATATTCATTATATCTCAAGCATGTCATCCAGTGAGGGTCTTTTTAGAGCCTTGTCCTGCCTCCTTTAATCGAAGTATTTGCAGCACCTTGCTCTGGAAATGGTTTCACAGAAGAAAAAGGGCTGTCCACAGAGAGAACCATTAAGAAGTTGGGTAAGATACAGCACACTTAACCTATTGTACACTTCACTGCTTAACTGTCTCCACACGTTGACTGAATGCACCTGAGGGGTCTTTCTGAAAGTCAAAGCAGACAACATATTCTACCTCCCCACAGAACTATGTACATACCTCGTGGCTACAACTGTATACCACTTACATCACCCTAAACAGCCAGTCTGTGGCCATCTGGAGGATCTCCCCTGATCAAACCAAAAGGGGTTTTTGTCATGAAGGAGAAATTCAAATGGAAATTGCTCAGCAATGGCAATTTGTGACAGAGGAATTACCTGGCATAGTTCACAGGAAGATTTAACAGCAGAACTGGTTTAACTGGTTATCAGCTTTTTTGCTCATATGTCAGCCAATACTTTATCACAAAGTTTTCTTTTAGTTCCTTCCTCTGTATTTCTTGAAAAATGGGTTCTGGAATTGCCTGGAGTTTTTTCTTCTCCATCCACAAGGAGGTTTGTTTTTTCATTAATTCTGGATGGAAAATAGCTATCCAGACTGTACACATGGACATTCACATATGCTCATGCACACACAACAACACCCTCTCCCCCCATTACAGATATTTACCAAACTCCAACAGGAGCCTTAGTCTGAACCTATATTAACCCACTGAAATTAACTGGCTTTGAGAACCCCACACTAGTTCCAGAAGTTTGTAAATAGCAAAGCCTTCAAAGACTAGTAGGCAAAATAAGCAATGTCAATCTTTGCCACCTCATCCTAGATTTGTTTCTCTGTATGCATGGACATGATGGGGTCTCACTGGAGAAAAGAAGGAAACTCAGTACGGGTTCTCCTTAAGAGAGACAAATATTCTCCTGCTCTGTTGGCAGAATCCTTTCTTTTCACTGAATGCAGCCTGTCAAAGCAAAAAAAAAAAAAAAAAAAAAAAAGCACGTGCACCAATGAAATATGTAGCTCTGTCAAGTGAAAAGATAAATATCACAGAGTAATCAGTGTCTCTATAGTTGTGTTTTCTGGTTTTGGTGGATGAATAAATAATTTCTCTGCTTCTTGCTAAATATGCCTAAGAGTGAAATGCAGCCTCCAGAGGCACTGAGAGACAGAGCCTGTCAATTCTGAATGTAGACATCTTGTAAATTCTCTTTGTGCCTCAGACCCACACAGTCACTGATGATGAGTTCTGTCACTCCAACCTATTTTTAAATTCCTGGTTTTATTCCTCCAAGAAACTTTAGCCTGGGATAGGAGAAATTACTTCAGTGTGCATTTGATGGGAAACTACACACAAAGCCTGTAAAACATTAAACAAGGCAGATAATAAATTCTGTTACATATAAACAAAAACACCAGTGCTAATATTCTTCAATGCTCTAGCTCAAGCTTTATTACTCTTGCCTGTCCTCTTCTTGCTCTGTAACTAAACTCCAGTCACTATAATTGATAACACCTCTGTTCCAAACCAAATGGCTGTTCATTCCTCCCTCTTTTCCCGTACCTTTTAATTCTTTAGGGAAGGTACAATGATATTTAAAGGCATTTGGTGGAAAAAAAAAAAAGAAATTTGGCCACAGGTCAAGACTGCATACTGATTATTTCTTTAAACCTGGCTCTTAAGCTCTGTCAGTGAATAAGCAAATAAAAACCTAGCTTCCAGAGTACTCCTTGCAGGTCTTCCATTGATTATACATACATTTCTTATACACTACGATGCAACATCAGGAAGGAGATAGTATTCTCACTGGCAGGTAATCATTTAACAATTGATGTGTTAAATGTGATATATTTTTGACATGGAGAGAAAAACAATATGCAAATATAGCAGAACAAGAATATAAAAGCTAATAAAACAGAACACAATATTACAATGAATCATAGCATATAAGATGTAATATGCCAGATACAAATGGTGTGAATTCCGTAAAAATATCATACCAATGATGTCCAGCAGTTTGTTCAATTTCTCTTGTGATTCAAAAAATTCTAGCAGGTATTATGGCTGATTGCAATAGTCACTTGTTTTTGTTACATAATAGCCTTTTCATATCTATTTTTTCAGGTTTCTAGTTTTTCAAAATGAGAGCATGTTGTGTTCCATATTGGTCCTAAGGCTACAGGCCAAACTGAAGTCCAGAATTCTGCCAGCATTGATGTGAGCTTTTTGATATTTGGACCTCACTGTTTGCAGAATTTACCAACTTTTGTGGGTTTACAATGTAGAATATCAGACTTCTCAATGCAAGGGTTAGCATTGTCTGATACATGACGCTTCCTATCTTTGCAGATGTTGTCAACACTGTCTCCAGTTATAACACCTCATCATCAGTGTATTAATAAAGCTCCAAGGAACACTTAGTATACTTTCTAAACAGTTACTTCCTGTAGTATGCAAACCGAATGACAGCTTTCACATATTCATTTATCAGTTCCTAGTGGAGGAGAAAGAAGTCTTGGATTGTATCCAAGCCTCAGTAATGACTAGTTTCATTCTCAGTTTCCCTTATTCCTTTCCCTTGAAGTCCAGCAAAGTGACTCTGGTTTTTTTGAGTGATAGGTGTTGAATCCTCTCCTGATTTCCTGAATACCACACCAAGATATTTAAAGTATACTGCTGGTGTTGTTCAGTACATGCATCCTATTCATTAAGAATATTAACTATAGCACTTTTCCTGGGAACAGCTGCAGTGAGTAGTTCAGGGACACTGTTCAAGGCTCTGCAATCTACTGGCAGTCACCATGTGCCATGAGATTACCGTCAGCTATACAGGGAGAATGAGACTTGATAACAATTCCCCACTCCTCTAGTTCTTTTATCAATTATGATAATATTAATATATCAGTTCTTCTATCAACATAAATTCAAAATAATATAAATTCAATTATCTAATTCTTTCATCAATCCACAGGTGGATAGCATTAGAAGGAAACTTGCAACGTGAAATATCAACTAGATTGCTATGGGATAAAGGAGCAGCTGCTCGCAACAGATTGACAGCCAGGGATGTATTTGCATAAGGCAAACTGTGAGTCAAAGGGTGAGGTGCCCCTTTTTCCACTTTCCCCATGAGACCACCCGTGAGTGTCCCCTGAATACACACTAGCTAAAATCTGAGCAGGAGATGAGTGAACATAGTCCAGGAATCTAATTGCCTAAAGGTTAGCTTTTAAATCTGTAATAGCAGGTCCACTTTTCTTCAGTTTCATGTTCCCTTCAGTCTGGCTACACTCTTCTACTATTACTAGCTATGACAATCGTGAAACTTCACATTGGGTTTAAATATTAGCCACCATGTCTAACAGTCATTTGAAAAAGCAGGTCTGTATTTCTGCTACTGCTTGTTCAGAAACAAAGGGATGCATGAATGGTGTTTTACAGTGTGGGATAAAGCTGCATTACGTACTACAAACAATGTCATATTCTCCACTGTAACATGGAAGAGCTTCACAACATTCCTCTTTGATGGGCATTTTAATATATCTGAAGACTAGAGTATAAGAAATTTAGAGTGACTGAAGCTGTTTTACCTGGGTTTCTTGTGGAAAACCTGTGCCATCACAGGTCAAAAATCTTATAATCTACATAGAGCCTGACTGTCAGGGTTAATCCACAGCAGCTACTGAAAGGATGAGAAACATCCTGCCACTGACAAAATAAAATGCATGATGAAAACACCTATCCTTTTGACTGCACTGTCCCTTCCACACTGTATTTCTCATACGCATTCGAACCATGTATTTTTCCCTACAAATCAAAACTTATTAGAGAAAAGTCACTCTAAACCAAAGAAGGGTTAGTTTAGATTAGGTGCAAGGGGCTTAAAAAATGTGGGAAGAGAGTTTACCACTAAAAACTGAGGTAAAAAAAATGTTTTCTGTACTAGACCAGTTGTCCTGTCTTATTTATTGGAGGCTTACATTTTCTTTGGTCTCCTTTTCTGACCACATACCTGTGGAAGTCATTATTATTCTTATTATTGTGGTAAAGTTTCTTCTCTGGTTGGGCTATCACCTGGATTAAGACCTCAGTGCACTCCAGGAGTCTCCTGGCCTGTTTACGGGAGACAGAGGTTGCTGTGCTATTTTCCCAGTAGATGTCAGAGTAGTTGAAATCCCCCATCTGGATCAGAGCCTGGAGTGTGAATCTTCCTGTAGCTGAAGTAAAAACACTTCATTAACATCTTCCCCGAGGTCTGGGGGCCTGTAGTAAACATCAACCATGAGGTTTCCCTTGTTGGCTTGACCCCAAATTTTACCTATAAATTTTTACCCATTTCGCGTGTTCATTGCTGGTTTTCCATGGCAGCTCTCTGTAGTTCACCCATTTTCCACACAGAGGGTACCATGATCCCCACTGCTGCCCACTCCTCCTTCCTTGCCTGTCACTTGTGAACAGCCTATAGCACTGATGCAGTGCTCCAGCCGTGCAGTTTGTCCCTCAGTCACATCTCAGTGGCACTGATTAGACCACGGTGTTCCAGCTGCACAGAGGTTTCCAGCTGTTGCAGTTACCGTGCTGTGGGCATTGCTGCAGGGGCGCTTCACCTGTGCTGCAGATTGTCTCCCCTCTTCGGACAAATACTCCCCAGGGCCATTGAGGCATTCCCCAGGTCAGTTATCACATCAATTTTCAAGGTCCATTATCAGTTTTTTCAATCTTGCCAGCCTTGCAAATTACTTGCAGTAATTTTCTTTTTCTAATGATCAGGAACTTCAGCAGCACCAACAGAAACAAAACAGAGATAATGAAGGATTCAAATCCCATTGCAAAGTCTGGTTTATGCAAAGTTTTAAAACACCACTTCAGAGGCTATCAGATTTAAGAGATGCTCTGGGCACAGTGATGTTTAACTTTTTCAATTTCTAGTGAAACAATATACCTAATCCCACAGTTTTCAACATTGTATTACAGTAAGACCCTGAATATCATACATGTAGACTTCCATTTTTTATTGTTTTTTTAAGCAGCTTTGCAAGTTTGTAAACTTTATAACAAAAATCACAACAAAGGAGAAAAAAAGCTTTTTATAACTTTTCCCTGGATCTGTTCAATATAAACTACTAAGGAGTGTAATTCTGGATAGCCAGCAGTATGTTTATTTAGAAAAATGAGTTAACAGTTTTTTAAAACCTTAGACAAAACCTTGTGTTTAAGTACCTGAGGACCTTAAGCAGATTTGAAGGCTTTTTGTACACTGCCAAAAGCTTGCCTATTTTCCAAATATGGCACTTAGCCTAACAGGGTATTAGACTAAAGGTAGTATCTCTTATCATACTTGAGTAAAATGACTCCAGGAAAAAAAAAATTAAAAGCTTGGATCTAGCTTTTGCAATGATGTTATCTTGAAAAAGCTTTATTTAAATTTAGAACTAACAGGAAAATGGAACACCAAGGATCCAGAAGCAAATGAAGTGCAGTGCACCGCAACTGTCAGGTTATGTCTGCAAGACTCCTGCCCCAAATTGCACAGAAACAGCTTTCCTGAACTTCCAGACAGCCTGTAGTCTGGAGTGTGCATTAGACTAACAGCTGAAGTAACTTCATACTTCAGAAATACCTCTTCTTTACTTATTTCTGGAAGACAATCTACATACAAAAAGATTAGAAAGATTGTCTTAGCTGAAGGACTGGTGCTATTTTCACACCTTTTCCTGTAGGGTATACTTAGTATTCAAATCTGCCATTTTTGGAGGGCTCACAAAAAAGGAAGTCTGTGCCAAAAAGCACTTTTAGGTATTACCTTCAACATGAGAGTAGTTTTAAAGCAACTTCCCCCCAGGAAGTGAGTGAAAAATGAATCATCACAAAAGCAATAGTGGCTCTGTTCATCACTTTCTGCCAGCTGTGAACTGCCAAGAGTTTCATGCAGGCTGCATGTGCATGCCAGAGAGCAGCAATCTGAAAGAAGTGTAGACACCTCGGAAAGGTGAAGTGTAAGGAAAGTAATTCAGACCCTCATGTTTCACATAATCAGGAAATAGGAGCTGTTGAAGTTGTTTCCAATTTCAGGGCTAGAGACCTGAAACACTCCATGAAGCTTAGACAAACAAATGAAGAAATGTTCTGAACGACCTTAAAAATTGTTTGGACATAAGAATCACATCAATAGTCTGCTACAAACCCCAGAGTTGTTAATCCTCTGGGGAGTCATGATCACCTGCTCCCACATTGGATGAAAACCGCAACCAAATGATATGGAGTGACAGAAAAAACTGGCACAGTGGGGCAGGCAAATGCAGGATTTGTGGAAACATTTCCCACTCATAGCATGACACAGGAGAAGGCAGCACTGCTGTGATGTGCAAAATGAAACAAATTCTCTGCACATTTAGATCTCAGAGAATTACTGTTGCTCCACTGAAGACAGCAAGCACACCCCTCTGGCTAGTAAATTTCGCTAAGCATTTTCTTTTGTTAATGCATGTGTCATTTTTCCCACTATTGCATTCTTTCTGAGAACCAAACCCGCTGGGCTCACTCCACACACGCAGCTGTTCCTCCGCATCGCAGAAGCGCACGGACGCACCACAGAGGCATTTCCCTCACTTTCAGAGAAACTCTTAGCTGCGTCTTGGCTGCGTTCCTGGCGTCTTCTCATGCCAATGGATTTGCTCGAATGTTGTTCGTCTGACAACGAAACTGGCGTCACCGTGACAGCTTAAGGAAATCCCTGTCCTTAACCTATCCCTTTACCGACATCCTTGACTCTTTCGCACATTTACCGGCAGGCGCGGTTTGTCCCTGCGAGAGATCGGTACCCACCGCCCCCCGCTGACGCCTGGATGGGGCGGTCCCCGCTCCCTACACGTGCCTCTGGGGGCTGGCTCACCCCTCGATGGCACCCTTTGCCCCTGCCCCCGGGCCGTCGTCCCCGGAGCGCCGTGCCGAGTTGGGGAGGGGCGCCGAGCCGGACAGCAAGGGCGAAAACCCGCGGCGGTGCCCTTGCCCGCGGCGGCGGAACGCGGGACGGGGCGAGGATGGTTCCGGGCTCTGGGCGCAAGGGTTGCTCGGGGAGGGCTGCGACCCGCCGAGGGTCCCGGCAGGGACCCCGCTCTCGCTGTCCCGAGGAGGCACCGCCGCAGGGCGGAGCAGCCGCGCCTGTGCGCGCCCCGCGGGTCGTCACGCTTTGCGACAGCGCTGCTGCGGGCGGCAAGAGGCCTTGGGGAGGCGCCGGACTGCCTGCGGGCCGCTGGGGCTAGAGGCAGGGAGGGAAGGAGGGAGGCAGGGAAGGAGGAAGCAGGCGGGGAGACTTCCTCCTCCTCCTCGGCGGCAGCAGTAAGCAGCTGCGCGGCTGGAGCAGCCGGCACGGTTGGGCACCGGCCCCCCCGCCGGGCGGCGGGCTGCGCCCCGGCCAGAGGCTCCCCACGCCGCCCATGCCACCCACGCGTCCCCGCTAGCGCTGACCGCTCCGCTGTCCCCGCGGTGGGGCTGCCCCTGGGGCGGCGGCCGCCGCCGGCCGGCCGGAACGGGCAGCGATGCCGGTGGCCGCCCGCTCGGCAGCCCCCGGGGCGCAGCCCGACGCCGGCTTCCATGCCCCTGCCCGCCAGCGGGACCGCGGCGTCGCTCCGCGCGGCGAGGAGAGCGGCGGCGAGCGGCACCTCCGTCAGGCCGGCGAGGCGGGCCGGCGCGGCAGATGGGTGGCTTCTTCCGCCGCCCCCTTCCTGCCTGCCTTCTCCTCCTCCCCTCCGCCGCCCCCCGCCTCCTCCGTTGCCTCCTCCCCCGCTGGTGGGGCCGCCGTCGCCGCCTCCACCTCCCCCTCGGCTGCCTCCCTTCTCCCGGCACTCCCCCAGACCCGCGCCCGTGTCCGCTCCTGCTCCGGCTTCCCGGGACTCGCCATGAGCGGCGGTTCCGGTCGCTTACCGCCGCCCGCCGCCCTCTGCCCGCCGCCGCCCCTCCACGGGCCGAGCTTGCCGGAGGCGGGAGCGCGGAGCCAGGGCCGGGGCAGCCCCGCCGGGCACGGCGCGCCCCGCGGCGCCCCGGGCTCCAGAGCCCCGCCACCAGGTGAGCAGGAGAGGGGCCCCGGGGGACTGGGAGCGGGTCCGGGCGTCCCACCCCCGGCTGGCAGCGCAGCCGGCCCGCAGGGCCGCGGAGTTGCCCTCCGCAGCGCCTGGGGTCCGTCCCGGGTGGGCACCACAGGCGGGACGGGACGGGACGGGAGGGCAAACTCCCGCTGTTCTGAACACGGCGAGGCGAATCGCGGCGGCAGCTGGCGGCAGGCCATGTGTCGCCTGGCCAGCAGCGGAGTGCTCGGGGCCGCCTTTGAGCCGGTGCCCGGCGCGGCGATGGCTCTTTCCCCGACGGTCGGTCGGGATGCGGCGGTGCGAAGCGCGGGCAGCCCGCAGTGCTGGCGCTCGGGCGGGCGCCTCAGGCTGTGGCGCTGCTGCCGCCGGCGCTCCTCAGCCCCGCGCCCCTGCCCGCCCGTGCAGCTCCTGGGGTTGCGCTGTGCGGGGCACCGTGTGCCTGTGTCTTATCGCACTTTGGTGTGTCCTGGGCAGCGCCAGGGCCTCGGCGGTTCTGCCGCCCTGCCTCCGTTACGCTGCGGCCGCCGGCCTTCTGCTGCCTGTCGGCTGAGCCCCGCTCCTGGAAGGATTTTTGTGTGTGTGAGAGAGAGGGAGGGGGCGATGTGTCCGTATCCGTGCCCGGAGCCAGGCTCCGCCCCTCGCAGCGGGCTGCCGGTAACTGCGGGAATTCACGGAGCGCAGTGACCGGTCATAGCAAGTAATTTCGTGGTGCTCCTAAATGCTGATTGCAAGTCAGACTTTTGCCTTGTGAGACCCCCACTGAGTGTCTTCGGGGCTCTCATCGTCAGTTCCACAGACGTGTTTTTGCATTTCCTCTTAGAAACCGCTCCGCAGCAGGGTCCCTCTGAGGAGCTGGTTTCGAACATGTGGTTCGTTCATCCTGAAGCTTCGATGTTTTCAGGATTGTGGTCCTAACATATGGGTTGATGTGCTTGTTTATAGTCAAACACAATAGCCGCTTCCAAGGCTGTGCTGGAGTTTCCCACATGCTTATATTTAAACGCGTGTCTGTGTGGTTTTGGGATCAGGGCCTTAGATGTTTTCCTAAGCTGTTCTTTGTGAATGGCAGCCAGAATTAAGTTGTTTATGCGTATATGAAGTTACTAATTAGGAAGTGGTATGGGAGAAGGTCAGAAAACAAGACATTGTTCTTTGGGCCTGGAGGGTGAAAAAATGAGGTGTCTAATTAAGTCTTTTCTTAGAATATATTTTTAGTGGTGCTTATGTCTTGGGCACTTAGTTGGGTGTTTATACTGATAGAAATCTTGCTCTGAAATGAGGTAGAGTTTATAGACGAGCTCCTCTTGAAATTCGTGACTGACAACATAGTAAAGGATTACTTACAATGTGGAAAGTTGAGGGAGAACTTGAATTTTTACCTTTGCATTGTATTATATAGTGCAAAAGCAGCTTTTGCTGTGTCCTGAGACACATGGTACATGGGGCAGATTAGTCCCTCCCAGGCCTTCCACAAAAATATATTGGGAGAAAAATATTTTTCCAGTATACATTATTTGGAAATGGTGGTTTTGTCTGATGAAACTCTGTTTCAACTTTTTGTTTTAAAATTGCATGGGCATTCCTGGTATAGATGATAACCTTATCTTAATGCCTGATCTCAAAACCTCTCTTAATCTTCTTAAGCTCTCAGCAATCCTATAGACAAATTGACCTAGTATGCTACTGTTGGGAGATAAAAGCTTTTGTATTTTCCATGATTTGGAAAGTCACAGTAGAGAAAACTATAACCTTTACCATATAATATATTCATCACAGGCCTAGTGTACAAAGACGTTAATGTTGGATTAAGGAATACTGGATTTTTTTTTTTCTCCAGAAGGGGGCTTTTTTGGGGTTTGTTCTGAAGTTTTGGTATTCACTAGTATAGTTGCTGTGTTTAAAAGCCCTTAAAAGTCCCGTGTTAAATGGCAATTGCAATAACCAGAATGATTTTGCTCAAAAGAGTTCTTGCGGACACACAAATTGAAATATTAAGTTTTACAGTGTACTTAAGTCACAGTAGCAGGTCAATGCTTGTTACTAGTCATTGTCTGAAAAATATAAAGAACATTTTCAGATAGTGTGATATGTGATTCATCTTATAATTTTGAAATAGTGTCATAATTTAAAGACAAATCCAGGAGATTTCTAGATTGGGCATGAGAAATGCCTGTTTCTTTGCTTGCTTTTCTCCAAAGCAAAAGACTCTTCATGGAGGTCTATCTTTTTCAGTCAAGTATTGGTCACCAGTGGGAAAAACGATGAACTAAACTCAGGCAGCAGGGCCGAAGTTGGACTGTTTTGCTGAGCATACTCTTCGTTGTAGTCTTAATCCTAATATATTAACTTTTGATAAAAACCTGTATTGTGACCTAATCTTCAAATGTCGAGGGGCAGTGAAATTGCTGTACTTTGCATGCAAGGTTAGGAGAATGTTTGGTATTTCGTTTCTCCTAGCAGAAAAATGTGCAGTGGTAGTTGGGTCTCTTTTGGTGTTGTTTCTTTTGTGTTTTTTTTCCAGTATGTGTCAACAGAATGGAACATCTCCATTCATGGCTGTCAAATGTGAAAGGATATTGGACTAGAAATGCTGATGATTCTTTACTTCATTTAGAAAATTGATCCTGATCTTAAAAGGCATTTCACTGTCCATGAAGTAATTTGCCTCCAGTGGGGTACCTGCGTCTCCTTGGTGAAATAAAGTAATTCACCTAGAGGAAAGGTTGTCAGCTAGGAAAAGTATGTCTGTAGTGGAAATTCTTTTTCTTTTGTATGTTTATTTGTTTAGGTTTTGCCTTTTCATTTGTTTTTTGGTTTTTTAGGTCTGAATTGACATTCTCATTTCTGGAAGGAAAGATGGCTTTTGGAAGTTGTGCTGTATCTAACATTTGGTGTTATGTCCATAACTGGCGAAAACAGCTTTTCTCTTAAACATCTTTGTTACTCATATCAGCTATTTGGATGTCATCTGATGAACTTTGCTATGTCTACTTAATACTGCTTTTTCTCCTTCTGTGGCTAAGTCTTTAGTTAGTTTAATTGTTTTTTAAGGTACCCACTACGTTAAGTCCTATATTAACAGGGGTAATGGAAGGTGCTTATTTTGGCTGATAACTGTGTTTGCTAAGTCTTTCAGTGTGAAGAAGCTGAAACTTCTGTTGAAAGGATTAATCCCAGTTTTCAAGCCTAGCTGATTGTAAGAATGTGAGGAGTTGGACTTCTTGTGAAGATCATATGAAGTGTCAGTTAAATGCAGTAGAAAGCAGAATTATTAGTGATTCTGCTTAATTCTGTATATGCTGAGCAGTTGAACTAGAATTGTATGTTCATAGTGACACTTAAATTTTTGTGCTTTTAGCAGTTGTGCATAGTTATACCATCTCTGTGTGGTATTTGTGGTTTTGTTCTCAAACTGGAGAGCAGTTGGTGTGGCTTTACAGTGAGAGTCACATTTAATTCTGGCATGCCTGGTGATAGACGCTAGTTTTTTTATTTATGACATGGTGGTGCCTTCACAGCCTTATAACCATATAAAATAAAGTGAGATGGAAAAACAGCTTCTTGGTTGGAACAGGTGAAGCATATTCAGTATGTGGAGACTTCTCAAGAGTTATAATTGATTTTGATAGATTAAAGAAAAAATAAACAAAAAACCTCCCGCTGAAACTAGAAAGTATCATTAGAGCATCTCCATTTTAATTTGGTCAAAGTGTGATGTAAAAAAATGGGTTGATGGCACTTCTTGTTTGGAATTACCACAGTGTTGTAAATCTGTAACTTTGTGTGTTTGAACATATTCTGTTTTGCACATGAGATTGCAATTACCTTTAGCATACCAGAATTGTTTATTATAATGGTGGTATGTTAGTTCTGCTATTTTCGAATTATAAAGGAAGATAGGAGGCTATATCTTCACATAAATTAGTTGTACTTTTTAAATAGATTATAGTAATTACAGATTTAATGTTAGCAGACATATAATAAATTTTTGTTTCAAGAAGTTAGTTATAAGATATATGATCTGCATATTTATCGGATTTATTTGGGAAATAAATACAAATGTATTTCCTTAACAATTATTTTCAGATAAGGTGTAATGATTTTAAGCCATGCTCTGTGACTATCACTTTTTTATTTTTATTTCTCTTTTAACCTGTAGTATTTACAGAATCTGGAAATTTTGATTTTATGGTCTGAAATTGTTCTTTGGAGGTGTGCCTTTTAGGTGCGAGCATCAAGGCAGCTCAAGTGGATGCTAGCAAGTGTTAATATACTGCCATACCCTGCCCCCAACAGAAATATTTAAGGATAAAGTGAGGCTGAAACAAAATTTTTTAAAAGAAAATATAGAATATAAAATTAATATACAGTTCATTTGATTGTAGTTCACAGAATATGAACAACTTGATTGTTGTCTAATCCGGTATATTTTAGATGTAAAATGTGCAAAAGCATGGCAATTAAAAATTCAGAATATTCTCTAAAGTACAAATTTCAGTTTAATAATAGCAAGAAGACCAGAGATATGTCCTTAATTTGGAAATGCATGCTTTGCTTTGTAACATCTGCTTATGAAATAATCTAAATTATCCTTTTGGTCTAAGTCATCAAAATACTGAGCTTGAGAATTATATTTGCATTGTCACAGAAAGGTTAAAATGAAAAACTGTTTTAAAGAATATTAATGGGCATGATTGAGAACACTGTAAATTCTTGGAAAAGCTGTGTTCAATTAAAAAATAATGGTGGGGTTCGGAGTTTTTTCTTTGCCTTTTAATGTTTAGTTTTGCTGCTCATACAGCCCTTTATTCACCCACAAATTATCTTGGCAAAATGAAATCCACATGCAGACAGAACCTTTTTAACCAATTTTTTTTTTATTTCCTGAGAAAGATAGGCTTTAAATCTTTTTCAGTGGATCGCTTTGCAGTTTTTTTGTTAGTTCGTGCACCCTAGGTATTTTAAATGATCTCGTATGGCATCTGCTTCATATTAGAAGTTCAAATGGAGATGTGTCATCTGAACGTAAGGGTTGTCACTGTTAATGTGATGCAGGATGTGGATGGGTGAACAGGAAGGTACAGTACCAGAATAAGAGAATGTTACAAATTTTTCAGAGTCTTGGTTTTCGGTGGAATAGAGTTAATTTTCTTCCTGGCAGGCACTTTGGGCTTGAGCCAGTGTGTGGTGATGGTGGTATTGTGCATCATTTTTTTCTCTTGGGTTTTATTTCTGGGTCACCCCTTCCCCTCACCCCCTCATCTCCCTATTGATTATAATTATATCATTAATGTTGATTTGGTATTTTATTTTATTTCAATTACTAAACTAGTCTTATCTCAAGACATGACTTTTACCTTTCCTGATTCTCACTCACATCCCACTGGCAAAGGGGGAGAGTGGTGGAGAGCTGCTGCAGGTACCTAGTCAGGGTTGTAGTCATGGCACACTGAGAGCTCCCTTTACATGAATATTTCAGTAAGATAGTACTTTTCCCCGCATTTGTTTTACTGGGTTTTGTTTTGTTATGTTATACCTTTTTAGTGCCTTTTTTTTTCTTTACACCTTCTTGCTGCATTCTTCTATGCTTGTTCTAAACCTTTCTTTTCTTGTTTGTGTATGTGAAGTACAGTAAGTGCTTGGTTGTTAGAATTCCTTGCATAAAGAAAAGATCCTCCATTCTTGCTAGGAAAAATAGTCCTATTCTTGTATTTTAATGACTTAAAGCTTCTTTCAGGAGGTTGCTTGATGTGTAATGTAGGGCAAAGAATGCATACTTCACTTAAAGAAAGATGCAGGAAGTGTTTTAAATAGTAAGTCATAGGTATTTTCACAACTATTTTAAGCAGGCATGACATACAGTGTTTTCTGAACTTCTGAAATGCACACACATGCTCCAAATGTTCATTCTAAAAACACTCTTCTTTGGATTTTCTCAGTGGAGAGCCTGGCATCCCAGCCCTAAGCTCCTGAGTTGCTGTTCCTATTGTCTCTGGCATTGTGTTGAGGTTGAGTCTCTGCAGCATCCCTCTCATGCAAGCCCTTTGCAACCGCAGTGCATGAAAAAGTAACATCTGTTGTCAGTCTCAGGGTGGGAAAGTGTGTCATCAAGATGTTTCTCTAATGTCTTTTGTAATGACTGGGGTTCTGCATCCAGACAAATAATCTGTGTTGCTTGTTGCATTGTCTGGCAGCTGGTGTGGTTTTCTTGACTATGGACTGTTATAATAACCAGCCTTCACTGTAATATTTCAAAGCTCATATCTCTAAGCATTTGGGCTTGGTCACCAGCTTCTAGGACAACCCCAAATGGGAAATTAAAATATTAAAGGAAACCTACTCTAGCATTTCAATTACTAAAACCAAATGAAACCCAAACTTCCCCAAACAACAAGAAGATAATTCCAGCAAAATAACCCCCTGAAAAGCTTAAAGCATTTAACTGAATTTCTGTTCATCTGTGTAAGATTCACACGTGTGGCACAATGGTGTGCAGCCAGTATCAGTAAAGAATATTGCTTAAATTGTTAGAGGGTGTTTATGATTCTTTCTGATATCCTTTAATAACAGGAATTGCATTTCTTCCTATGATACTATCAATCTCTACTTCCAAAAAAAGTTATTTGTGCTTATGCACATTTTTCTGGAAGGAGGGTACAAGGAAGGTAGTGATGTTATAAATTTTCTGCCAGCCTATGGAGGAGTAAAGTATGAATTCTGTGAATCTTATTAAAATACTTCATAATCTGCATGCCTGGAAAAATCCATGTTAGGAACACTCCCCTTAAATAGTCTAAATAGCACTAAAAGCCATGCACTGTATTTGTTTGCATGACTTGTAGTTGTGCAAGAGCCCAAGGAATGGCTGTTAAACCACGAAGTATGGCTAGAAACATTGACTGTGTGTGTAGAACAGTTTTGTCTGTTGGAGAATACTTGGAACAGCCCCTGTGCCGTGTGATTGAACCTGCACCATGGAACAGCAACATACAGTTTGGAAACTTTTGCTGCCTATTTTTTCAGCATAGCTGAAAGTTATCTCCACTTTATCTTTTGCTGCTTGGCACCTAAAGTACATTCAGGATCTGGAGTGAAAATATTAGAGATTTATGTTTACTTTCTGATTGAGTTCTTGCTCTGTGAAGTTTTGGCTTTTAGGCACATGGATACTTCTGCTTTCATTAAGAGCCTTTGCAAATGTTTGTGGGATCTGGATTGTGGTGGATTTTTTTTCTCCCTACCTACAAGTCAACAGTCTAAAGTGATTTTTTGAATTTCCATTAAAAATGCTATCATCTGCTTTTTTAGTGTATGCAAGCTCTCTGTATATGTCTTTTCCGTGGCATCGCTTTTTTCCTGTTTATAAGTTGAAATGGCCCAAAGCCAAGCAGAGTAAGCAGTAGTTTTTGGAAAGAATTATCATGCAGATTTAGTAGTAGGATATCGAGCCTTTTGGCACAGAAACCCTGTGAGTCTGTAATTGTTGTGATTTGTGTGTGGTTTTGAGCAAGTTTACATAAAGTGTTTATGATATGATCTGAAATTTGCTTTTACAGCTTATTTTGGAGGTTGGCTACAGGTTAGACTTCTCAGCTGTTTCAGAAATGCATTTTGATTTTTGGAGGCTTGGAAGTGAAAGCTTTTAGCCAGCAGTATGACAAGTGTGTCCTGGTTTAATCATTGAAGACAAAGTGTCTTCAAACTTAAGAAATATGTGATTATGCTTATAAAGATGAGCAAACTGAGGTGCACACTGCAGGGATGTATTTCAAAAAGTTAGAGTCGAGATGTATTTGATTTTGTTTGTCACAAGGCCCTGTTGAGTTGGAAAAAGTGAATGAGATAGAAAAATACTCTTTTCTTTATTAAAACTTTAATTTTTATAACACTGGCAGTGTCTTGTGCCTGTACAGTATTGATTCTGCTTTTATGCACTGAGATACCAGAAAATATTAATAATGAAGAATTTGGACACTGAGGAAAAATAACTTAAAGGATTTGTTACATTTTGTCAGCTTTTTATTTTATGAGGCGTTCTGAACATGAAGGATTGGGGAAAAGCTATGAAAGTTGTAAATATGGTAAAAATTATTGGGTGGGTGGCACCCATTCAAGGATAGCAATCCCTGACATAGTGGTGGAGCTCGCTTGCTCTAGGGCAGCAAGCTGATGTAGGGGCTGTAGCGTGGGACCTGTGAGGAGAGGTAGAGGACACCAGGATTGCACAGCATGGTGAAGAGACGGCCCAGGCTGTGAGGAGAGGTGGAGGACACCAGGATTGCACAGCATGGTGAAGAGATGGCCCAGGCTGTGAGGAGAGGTGGAGGACACCAGGATTGCACAGCATGGTGAAGAGATGGCCCAGGCTGTGAGGAGAGGTGGAGGACACCAGGATTGCACAGCATGGTGAAGAGACGGCCCAGGCTGTGAGGAGAGGTGGAGGACACCAGGATTGCACAGCATGGTGAAGAGATGGCCCAGGCTGTGAGGAGAGGTGGAGGACACCAGGATTGCACAGCATGGTGAAGAGATGGCCCAGGCTGTGAGGAGAGGTGGAGGACACCAGGATTGCACAGCATGGTGAAGAGATGGCCCAGGCTGTGAGGAGAGGTGGAGGACACCAGGATTGCACAGCATGGTGAAGAGACGGCCCAGGCTGTGAGGAGAGGTGGAGGACACCAGGATTGCACAGCATGGTGAAGAGATGGCCCAGGCTGTGAGGAGAGGTGGAGGACACCAGGATTGCACAGCATGGTGAAGAGACGGCCCAGGCTGTGAGGAGAGGTGGAGGACACTAGGATGTGTGCGCAGCATGGCTGAAGAGATGGCCCAGGCTAGATCCCAAATGAGAGATCCCAATGGCCTCTGTTCTCTTATGGCGCATGAAGAAAAGATAGTGCCAGACTTTTGCATGTGCTGGTAAGGTGAGTCACTGGGAATAGGGCTCAGGCAGAAATACCTAAATATCTGGCAGATAATTTTAGGAAGAATCTTTCTTCACTCTGAAGCAGAGAACTGTGGACATTATGGACCTTACAACTTTGGAGAGATTCAGAACTTTGCCAGGCAAGGCACTGCTCTAAATTGACCTGGTCTGAGCAGAGGGATTGAACTATCAGGTATCCAGCAGTCTTTTGCAGCCTGAAAAACTTTGTTATGTGTAGTGAGCATGTTATCATTAGCCTGGGGATGCCTGCTTCAGGCATTTCAAGTAGAGAAGGAGCAGCAATTTGCAATTTGGGACTGGTTTAGTTGTGCACGGTCAGAAGTGATGGTGAGAACTCAGTTTGCTGAGTGTCGCCTCAATCTTGTGAGACTGCTTTTTTTTCAACCTCGATTTTTTTACATGCATCCTCCTCACACACTCAAAAGTCCCTCTTGTTATGGGTATTTAATATATAAATGCTTCTGGGTAAAGCATCAACAGCTGTTTATATTTAAAGCAGAGCTATACTTCTGCCTCTCATCCCTTTTCATAACTTACTTGCTGGTTAATGTACAAACTGTTTTCATCTGACAAACAAAAATATGCGCTTCAATTCTTTATTTTTGAGTCCAAGAAGTGTAGGGGATGTTGGGTTCTGTCTTTCCTGGTACAACTCTCAGAAAGTGCCAGATAAATTAATTGAGAGATGTGTTCAGCAATGAGAGGGATTTTTCTTCCCAAGCTTGGACGGTATGTAAAAAAATATAAAAATATATTCACTGATGTATTCTTACCCTTTTTTGTTAGTCTTTATCAAACCAGTGTTTGTAATATGATGACTCTCCTAGTGTTTTTATAGTATTTTTAAGGGAGAATGGTACAGACAAGAATTTAGTCAATAAGATAAAATATGAACGCAGCAAAAGGTAAGAAAAGAGTGAAAAATCATGGTATATGACCTCCTCAGGCTGCCTTCCCATGCAAAAGTGAAATGGGCATTCTTAAGTAAAGCTGTCATACTTGTTCCCTTAGTCCTGTTTCTCTGTTTCTCTCTCCCTTCAAACTTGAGGGAGGCTTTTTAGCGTTTTAAAACAACTTATAGTAAATCACTGGTTAAGTACCAGAAAAATTAGTCTGCTCTCTCAAGCAAACAGCTTGAAGAGATCTGATGCTGTTTTGTGTGACTTATTGATCTGTGGACACAGGTAGTTGCTGGGCAGTTAGACAGTATTTTGCTTCCAAACAGCTGCAGTGTGTGGTCTCTCTGACAAGGACGCAGGAAATAAAGGAGGATCTTGAGAGCTTGGGAAACCAAAGGAATTGCAGTGAATGGGAATTGTAAGGATTTGGAGGCAAAACGTTTTACTGCTGGAGAAAACATAAAAGTATGCAACAAAATTCCACTAACGCAGATTTTCATTATTTCTGATGTTTATGTAACAACTGATTTCTTTTGAGGATCACTCTTAAAACATCTGTGCCATAAAAGAGAATTTTTAAAGCAAGTGAGTTGCCCATATTGTTATGGACTTGTTTACTGTGAATTAACTGAAGCATCATTGTATCTCTTGTTTATGAGCTTTGTGGAGGCTGTGTGGCAGGGTGGGTAGTGAAGCAAAACGATGATGCCAGAGTGTTCTGGAGTTACCAAGTCTTCAGCTAGGTTGGGGCAAAAGTGGTTTTAGAGCATTTTTTAAAAAAGAGTAGTGTCAATTGTTTCATTTATTATTCTGTAGTGTTACATTTCTGCATTACATCAAGTTTTTGTTTTCTTAATTATCAGGCATTTTTTGAATGCTACATTTTCTGTTTGTGGCTGATGTCATAGAGAGGTAACTGTTTCTAGAAGTTAGTTTTTGTGCACTTGTGTGTTTCTCCATTTTCTTCTAGTTTAGCCCCTTGGGGTGTTTTTGTCTCAGGTAGCAAGAGAGGTAAAGAAAGAGTCTAATAGTTCGGATTAGCAAACAAGACATAGATCATTCTACCACTGTAGAATGCTGTAAAAGAGCTTTGTTTTCAAGGCACCATATGTAACTATGGCCTTTTATGTCTCTGTGGATTTTCAAAATAGGGTTGGTTATCCAGAAAAGAGATGCCTGAATGATTGCCTTCTGGAGTGGTTTTAATTTTGATCTTCTAAAGATCTTAAATTTACACAATTTGAAGAAGAAATGTTGTCTAAGGTTTACTGCATCTCTTTAAGAAGAAGGTCTAGCATAACCATTAAAGATCTTATGATCTCTATAGAAAGAAGTAGGTGAGAATACTTTAATACTGGTTAGTGCAGTTGATATGACTGTTGTTGAATATCTGCATACTGACATGCTTTGATATTTATCATGCAGTATCTTTGGAGTTACTGATTAGGGTGCTAGAAACTTACGCTGTGCTAACTCAATCAGTGTATCTGAAGGGGCAAGGATGGTTTTCTCAGACATAAAAGGGACTTTAAAATGCTCATTCTGGCAGAGTTTGTCCTATTTTGAGAAACAAGGTAACTCAACAGTACGACCATTTTGGTCTGATAACCCCATTGTTCTTGGGTTGTATACACAGTGCACCTGGAAAATTGTGGTTAACAAATACACTTGTGTGTTCTCTTATATAGACTATCAGCTTATAGATGCTTGAAATTTCAAGTTCCTAACAGCTGTGTGTGGTACTGAAAACTAATTTTCAGCCATGTTGGGGCCTATGTGGTGCCTGTTTGGAGAGTGGGTGTCAGCTGCCTCTTCTTTGCAGTCAGTCCATGTGATGAATTGAAGAGATGATTTCCTATAAAACGTTTGTGTTTTAAGCCTTTACCTTGCTTGCCTAGCTCTTGGTGTCTTGGGTTTGCTGCTCCTTGTGTTTAAAAACTTTGTGCACCCCTCAGCTCTTTTGAAGAGTCATGCTGGAACGTCCTGGATCGTTCTTACAGCTGTCCAGGCATTTTCTTTGCTTTTGCTACCTCCTTGGCAGATTAAGCTTGTCTATTTCAAGGCTATTGCTGGAGGAATAAATTTAAAAATGCAGTGAAAAATCTTTCACTGGTGGGCTGAATTGCACCACTTGCAGATTATTACATTCAGCATTCTTCTGACTACTGAAGCTTTTTATGTTATCATTGGAGCAGTGACATCAAAAGAGAAGAGCTATCACAAAGTCTTAAGAGAGGGGAGACCAGGACATGTGGTTACGTATTCTCCAGGGCTGCCCAGAGTGCTCAATGGAAAATACAGTTAGCAGGCTGAGGGTGAAGAATCATGTCCTGGGAGACACATTTCTGGGACATGAAAATGATTCTCAGCGCCGGTAAACAAAATGCTGTCTTGTTTCAACTGCTCGGATTCCTTGTGAGGATTTTATATGAACTGCAAAACTGGGCTTAGAACTTTCTTTTTATGGTGTTACCAAGAAACACTTTTGCACTTGAAGCAAGCTGCTGTTGTTACGACTGTGTTATGAAAGAAGGGGAAGTAGACTTTGGTTGTTGTATGCATTTAAAAGTAATGTGGCAGTCTGATCTCTGGTTAAATCTGAACTTGCAGAGTTCTGCTCTTGCTGTAGCATATTTTGTTTTGGAAATACTTGGGCAGTGAATGCTTAAATACTAAATTTACTCACCCAAGCACTGCAGATGTTGCTTTCCAGAAAGCATTGTGAAACAGAGCAGATGGAGGCAGGTTTTGAGAAGCAGATTTGCTCTATTGCCTTCGGAAGTGTAGACATAATTCTCAGCATCAACCACAAATAGTCATGCTTCAACTTTGCAAATCAAGTATCATGAGTTAATGTCTGATCTACTGGTCTGTGTTGATTTCGCTCTTTATGCTGATGTTTAACAAGTCATGTGCTATTGTACTCTAAAGTCTGTATTTGTAAAGAGAAGGGCAAGAGAAGTTCTTCCAGAAGTCCAGTGGCTGATCTTCATTACTATAGAGACGCTATTAGAAATATTTGTTTTGCTTTGAAGATAACCCAGAAGCTGTTGAAATTGAAAAGGGTAGTGTGCTGAAACAAAAAATTGATACTTCTCAAGTCACAAGGTTGTTACTCATTTGAACTCACCACTACATAAATATTTCTGTTGACTAGTCTCTATTTTTCCACTGGCTATTAATTTCATTAACATTCTGGTAATCTTAAAGAAGGCTTGAGAGTTCAAAACTGGTGAATGAGATGACTGATGTTAAATCCAGCGTCTTAAGTTCTAACATTTTTTCTTTTGACATGCATACTTTGAGTTTGTTTGCTTCTAGAGACAAACAGCACATGCATGTGGAAATGCTCACAGACGGATACACAAACTTAGATACCTCATATATATAAACAGTAATCTCTGTATCTCTAAGAATATCTGCCATTTGGTAGTGGCCACTGTCCTTTACTTCTAATTGCCTCAGTGCATTATGTAAGGTATAAAAAAAAGATTTGCTGAAACTGGCTCTGTGGTTTCCTAGAATTAATGTGTGTTGACTGCCTTGTAAACTTTCAGGGATTTTTTTATGAAACTTGTCTACAGTATGCGGTACTATAGCTAATAATTTGCTGTTGGGACTGGGTGACCCAGTTACTTTGAAACTTCTTTTCCAGTTCTATATGCTGGTTACTGAGATCTTGTGTGCAGCTGAAATATGCTTAAAAGAAAACCATACGATATATGTGTCTTCCAATATGTGTATATAGTTTTTGTGTAAATGTTGGAGCCCTGTGTTCTGGACTGGAGGGAGGTATGCCTTCATTAAGAGCAACAGTGGTAGTTTGTTCAGTTGTATAAAAATACTGGTGATAACAATCCCCACCAAAAGAAGTTAATCTCTAAAAATAACCTGGATATAACTGCAGTAACTAGTCCTCTTTCTCAAAGTTTTCATGTCAAAGGGGTATTTTGGCTGCTAAGCTGCTGGACAAACAACTGAAAACTGATGAGCTATGTGGATATGTCACAGGTACTGGCTGACGTGCATCTGTGTTGCTGCTTTTGCTTTCAGATGTTACCATGAGTATCAGTTGGAGCACAAGGAGCTATGGTAGTAGGAGAGTTTGGGAGAGCTGGGTCTTGTTTACTTGAGAAAGGTAAGAGTGTGATGGGGTTGTGGGAATTCCTGATGGAATAGAGTGAGAATGGGTGATAACTAGCCAGGCGAGATCACCCAGCAATGAGATGCTTTACCTTACTAAGTCAAAGAGGATATCACAAGCTGAGAATTGGCAACTACAGAGAAGGAAATACTAAATCCACATTGTCTCTGTAGCATGTAACTGAATTAGGAGGTATGAAGCAAATCTCAGAGTATAGTTCATTTCTGCAGAACATATAAGACAATATAGAAACTAAAGTAAAATTCAGTGAGGAAAGAAGGTTATATTGTGATGAGATAACTTTGAACACAAGGTGCCCACCAAAGCCACTCTAATCACTTACCTTCCTCATCTGGATGGTGAAGAAAAAGTATGACAGAAGGTTCAGCAAGTATGGTCACTGCAAACCAGACTTGGTTCAGAGAAATTAATTTAATTAACTGCCAATGAGAAGCCAGAGAAGGATAATAAGAAATAAATACAAACCTTAAAACATCTTTCACCCACCCCTCCCTTCTTCCCAGGTTCAACTTCAGCTCCAGATTGTTCTTCTCTTCCGAGTGGCTCAGGAAGATGGGGGATGGGAGCTGTGGTCAGTTTGTCACACTTGTCTCTGCTGCTCCTCCCTCCTCAGGTACTTTCTGTGAGGTCTCTCCCAGCTCCTCTAGCATGAGTCCTTCCCATAGACTGCAGTTCTTCATGAACTGCGCTAGTGTGTCTTCCAGCATGGTTACAGCCTCCATCAGGCACCTCCTTAGGTGTGGAGGCCTCCGTGGGCTGCAGGAGATCTCTGCTGCACCATGGACCTCAGTGGGCTGCAGAGGGGATAGCCTGCCTCATCATAGTCCTCAGCACTATGGCTGCAGAACAATTTCTGCTCCCGTGCCTGAAGCAGAATTTTCACTGACCTTGAGGTCTACTTCGCTGTTGTTGTGCAGCAGTTTTTCCTCTTCTTAAGTATGTTCTCTTAGAGGCGCAGTCACTGTCACCGATGGGCTTGGCCTTGGCCACTGGTGGTTCTGTTTTGGAGCTGGCTGCACTGGCTCTTGTACATAGAGGAAGCTTCTGACACTGTCTGATGGATGTTACCCTGTAGCCAGCCACCAAAACCTTGCCACACAAGATGGTCTGAAAAAAATTTCTTATTATCCACATAAGTAACCAGTACAGACAGACGTTGCCTGTATGTATGTGTTGTCTGACCTTTGTCTACACAATGATTTTGATGTCATGATTTATCCACAGCTCCAAGACAGTTGCTTGAAGAAGGAAACACAACTTATTTCAATAGGGGGTCCTGGAGCAAGATGAGTTATATGATGAATTGGGTGAAAAGGGTAATGCAGGGAAGTAGAGTGAATTCAGCATGTTTTATTTTCTGGTTTGTGATTGCTTATGACTTAAACTTTTCTGCCTAGAAAAGTTCTACAGCTGAAAAGGGTAATGTAGTTGGCCCTAAAGGCAGGTTTTTCTGGGTTTCACATCCTATACCTTGCATTTAAAATTGAAAGCGAACTGCATTGCAGCCATTATGTTGAAAAAAGAAGTATAAATATACAGAAGGAGCTAGATAAAGGCTGTGAATCCTACTAGATTACTCATTTGTCAGAAATAAAGATGCTCTTTATACTTGTAAGTTTGCCTATAGGGAGCGGTCTGGAATTATTAAAAAATAAAATAATGAAATTCCAATTGAAATGCTAAACCACAACTTCTTGATGTAGGTAGAGATTCATGTGTCATGTCTTTTGCTTAGCTTTTTGGGGATTTTGAACTTTCAACTTAAGATTGGAGGCTTTCAAAAAATTGTGGGGGCTTTGTGGTGGTGTTTATGTGTTGGGTTTTGTTTGTTGGTTTGGTTTGGTTTGGTTTTTTTTTGGTGTGTGTGTCTGTGTGTTGGTTCCCCTCCCTCCCTACCCACCTCTGGAGAGAAAGCAACTGCAGAGCCAACAAAGCTGCAGAAATAATCCAGCTGTATAAGTGGAATGGAAACAGTAGTGTTCAGACTAATCTGTGATTTTCAGTAAAATCTACTTATGACTGACCTGCTGCTTTGCCATTTGATTGAAATCTTTGCACTTTTTCTGTTGTCTTTGTGAATCTGGTACCTAGCGTGTTTTTGAGCGTGTTTTTGCAACAATCTTCCAGGTGGATTATGTCTATCTAATACCCATCCTCTGGTAAAATGTCAGTGGCTGTGATGTTCAGAGTAAACTTCAGAAAGCAGTTGCATCCATCACAAGAATGGAGGGAGCTTTGATAATATTGATAATATATTTTCATGTAAGGACAGAGGTCAGCAAGGTTGTTGACAGGAATAGAGCGTAATAAGCTTTACTCAGCAGTGAAACTATGTTTCTGGAAGAGTGCATGGGTTTATGAGTAAGGAGAAAAGGGAAATGACTGCTGTCCTAGTGCATGTAAGGAAGTGCTCCTTTCCCAGTAGCACTTGGTTTGCATACCAAGGAAAAACTGGTATTTGAAAGCATCAGCTGGTGTTGCTGTAGCTGACCCAGCTTGTATTTTGTACTGTGGTGAAAATGTGCCCATTTCTAGCCTTTCCAAAGTGATCAAAGACATCTGTATTGTTTAAAGAAAATTTTCTGATTTGCGTTTGAAGGGATCTGTTTTTCACAGAATGAGTGGGTATGGGGCCTCTCCAGGAGCTCCTTAGGTAGACTGTCCCTCTGTGAATCTTTCATCGTGATGATGCGGCAGTCTCTTTAAAGAACACCATCTGAACCCATTGCTAGAAGTGCTTCAGTGTTTCCTTTTATTGAGTGTGATACTGTGGACCTCTGGGACAAACAAAGGAATAAGGCAAAATCAAGACATGTGCAAGAGCTGGTTTGGGTGGTGTGTTAGGTTGGCCTTGGGTGCTCAAGGGAGATAAGGACAGCCTTGGTCTTTTCAGAGTTCATAAAGCATTTGGCTTGTGCATGTATGTTTTCTCTGCTTCATGTCATCAGGGATCTACCTTTTTATTAGCTATGTAGAATCAATACAAGGAATATCCCAAAAACTGTGTTTCTAGGGTAATAGAATGTATTCCTCATGTATTTTTAAGGTGCAGCTAGGAATAGCAGAAATAGCTGCACATTATCACGTGGCTTCTGACCACTTTAGAACCTACTGCTGCAATTTAACACTAGCAGTAGGTGTTAACTGAGGTAAACCATTGTCCAGGTCCACTGTGTTTTCTGACAGATACATACCTACATCTGGAAGTGTTTCCCTCACTGGTAGTGCTGCTCTAACATGGGATCAAGAAAAGAAAGCAAAGAGATTGCAACCACTTTTTTTCTGCCTGTGTAGTAACTTCCAGGTGGTATTTGTTTCCTCCTTTCATCATTCATTGTACCTATTACAATCCATTTGATACTTTTTAAAGGGCTACTAGGATATACATAGTAAACACAAATGAGTGCTTTGTAAAAGTAAATAAATAGTGGTGGCATTGATTTTTTAAATTTATGGCTATTTAAAAAATTCACCATGTGGAAACAGTGATAGAGATAGCATCAGTGATGAAGGTACATATACTTGAGAACTTGGGAGGAAGAGAAAAAGAGAGTAAACTTGTTTTTTCAGGAAGAAAAGCCAGATGGTTCATGAATCAAAGTCAATAGCTTATGCAGTCTGTAACTGCAATTTTGAATAATCCTCACATACCAGGTGACTGAAGCTAGAGACCTCTCAATTTGAGGTACTGATCCTTCCTGCCTGACCCTAAATAATATTGCAAAGCATAAGTTTGCAGCCTGGTAAATGTCAACCTCAGCTGCTGAATGTAATTATTACCTGACTCTGCAGTATGGTTTGGTCATGTAGCTTTCCCGCTTTACAGTAATAGTACAGGGTTGTTGCTCTTTGTCTGGTACTTGGCATGCTTTTTTCTTCATGGTGCAGAATCCTTTTACTTACATTTCTGTTGTGCTTGGAGAGGCTGTATTTTGCAGAAAAGAAAAACTGTAATCAAGCAGACTACTTTCAGACTACTACAGAAAGTGTCATATAGATTTTATCTGACCTGGGATCGGGAATGTTCTTTTGCCTTGTTGTTCAGGCACTTACTAGTCTTATAGGAACTACTAGGACTGTGAACAACTGCTTGTCTCCAGTAATTACACAATGTCTGTTAATGGGTTTCTTCTGAAAAGGTCTGCTGTCAGTCCTGTTGATGGTGCCCTGTTCTGTCTTGCAGCTTTACTGATACCACACAAAAGTACTGAAGAGGTTTCCAAAACCTGGAACCTGTCTACAGCTGGCCTTACAAGTCTGGAGGGGAATGTTTGTAGAAGGTGAACAATGGCTTTTGGAGCAAATTGTTCTTGTTTCGTCAGATACTGGCTAGTCATAAGCCAGTATCTGACAAATACAAGCTGACTGTACCTGTACCATCATATTACCAAGCTTCAAGAATCCTGGTCAGGGACTGCCAGAGGGGGAAGTTCTGCCAAGCATATTGTGTTCAGTGGGCTGGACTGTTTTTGAGGCACAGTGAGTGTTCTTCATCAACGTTCTTTTTGGCAGTATTATACTCACTCAAGCAATTTAAAAGCTGAAGAGTCCAGGTCTGTGTGCTGTCTTCTTGCTTTTCCCCACACTCATCTATTTAATCAGTGTTCTCGGACTAATTACAGATTCTTAAGAATGTAGTTATCAAGGTACTGGAAAACCCTGAGGTATTTTTCAGTCTCATTCTGTAGTCTTAACGGGACTACAGAAGGGGAGAAGGCAAAAGGAAGGTTTTGGTTCACAAGTGTAGCTGGAATGATCTTTCTCCTTGTGTGGACTCATTTTTAGTTACTGGCACTGTATTTCATCAGTCACTTTATTTGCTCCTCACTTGCTATTGTTAAATACTGTCATAATTCTGTTGTATATTTTTCTTCCATTTGACCCCAGGTCATGCCTGTTGCTGATTTTAATAGACTAGGAAATGAGAATTGCTTTGAAATGGATTGCTTTGAAACTTTGAAGGCCTTGTCCATTAATTGCAGAGCCATGTTAGACGGATGAGGATGAACACTCCTTAGTTGAACAATTCTGCCCACACTTAATCAAGTATATTTGCTGTCTGTGGAACTGGCTGGGTCATGTCTTCCACATTGACTTTACTAGCAGTGTGCTGCTCTGCTTGCTCCTGAATAGAGATGTCCTGAGGATATTCTGGAAATGTGGAGGCCATGCCCTGGCAGTGGGAACAAAGGTTGCACAGAGTAACTCCCTCTGATTTCAATAATGATTTTGTCTTCTTGTTCCTCCTTTCATCTCCTTAAAGGTATTTTTTGGCCCTCTCCCTGCTTCTACTTATGAAGTTACTTAAATTTGATTTTTCCTCTTTAAAATGATAAGTAACTGGGTCAACAGCCTGGATTTTTAATTGCTTTGAAAAATTTGGAAGCTTTTACAGTAACCCATCACTGCTTCTTCAGGATGACTTAGCAAATCTTCTGATCTCTCCATCCTCTGCTTTCTGGGAATGTGTTCACTCCACATTCCACTGCTGGGATTGCCTTTTTTCCATGTCATTCCTAAGAGATATCTTAATAGAAAATCTTGCTGTTAAGTCAGAGTGTACAAAGCTGTAATTGCACTAGAGTGGGATGGAGTTTGGAAGATCTTACAAAACCCCCACAAATCAAATGTTTTTTTTCAAGGAGCGCTTCCAGCTGTTACTGTATTCCAATTTTAGATTGTGTTTTTGCACCTGCTTTAGAAGTCTGGATTCTGTCCACTAGCTAAATCAACTTGTTGCTTCCTTGAAATTAGCAGTACCAAAAAGTATGCCTCATGTCTGCTTTGTTTGTGTTCTAATCAGAGAAGAAAAGTGGTAATTACACTGCAGGGTAAATAACTGTAAATTTCTTAAGTAAGATTTGAGCAATGCAATTGAGGAAAAAAAATGTCCTGAATATAACTGGCTAGTTACTAGTATTAGTACTGCTAGTAGTTAGTAATACTATTAACTGGTAGTAGTACACCTAGGACAGTCTCCGTGTTCTTAGAAGTCTGTTTTTTAGAGACAAAGTGAACTATGTTCTGAAAACATTCCTGTAAATATATTGACTTCTCATTGAAGTAGTGTCACAAAAGAAGAATGGACTAAGCTTGTATGGGCTTTTGCAGTAGTCCAAATGCTGGAGGCAGTATTTATATTTTGCATCTGCACTTGAGCTGGTGGGAAGAGAAATGGCAGAAGGATTCGCTCTGGGGAGTTGCTGTACTTCATGTGCCAACCATGTCCTTCATGTTTCCCAAATAAGCTTTGATTGGAGTTCTAAGCTTTCTGATACATACACAACATCTGCTTGCTGTCCAACTTAAGAAACAGGTGAATATTTGAGTCTTCTGATAGATGAGGAAGCTGAAGTGTTCTCCCTGATTAGCATTTACACTTTCAATTAAAAAGAAGTCTTTGGTGAGATGTACATTGTCATTAGCATGCTAGTTGGTCTACATTATTGGCTAGACATTTAATATCATGTTGTCAGGCTTATATTATTTGGCAGTATGCCTCAGATACAAAGGAGGATGAGTGAAATAAATTTTTAAAACTGCTGCATTGGAAGAAATGGATGTTTTGATATTTCTGTACAACGGTATAGCAGATCTAGTCAGAGAAGCAAATGATTATTACATATTTGGGGTTAAGAGAGACGGAAAAATGAACATTTAAAGCAATTATGTGTGATACCGAACCCTGCATGCTTCAAGGATGAGCTTCCAAGGGTACTCAAAAAACTTGTGTTGTGTGGTTTAATTTCAGCTACAGCCATGAAAGCATATCATAGGACAACTTTCCTGTTTCTCCATTTTGAGTTAGAAAAGATTATGTAATGATCACAGTTCAGCTCCTCAGTATTCAGGCGGCTACCTGAAGTTTTTCCACTGCTGTTTTTCTCCTGTGAGCAACACGTGCAGCTTCTTGTCCCTGTAAAGCCATAAGTTTTAAAACATCTTCTGTAAATTACGGAATGGCAGGTTAAATATGTGATTATCCCAAATATTATCTGATGTGTGATTAACGCAAAAATCACTGTCGTTATTTGTTAACTTTGAACATTATACTTCTATGATCTCTGTTTCATGTGAGATACACTTAGTGCTATTTCCAGTTTTTCCTGTGTGAAAGCTCCTTCTGGGTAATTTCTTTTAGAAGTTTTGCAAAATTGCCCTCCTTAATTTACATTATGCCCCTTGACCTTTGCCTTGTCTTTCAATGTGTCTTTCCTGTAGTCTTCAGAGATATTCTTCTTTGTCTGGTCACTGACTTTCATACTGTTACGTAAACCTATGGCTTCATGTTTTTGGGCTTAAGTGTTGTGTCCTTTAGTTACCTCTTCTCTAAGTTAAAATGTAGTGGTCTTTTTATGATCTCTTCATGTCCTGATCATTCTTGCTCCATGCTGTCTGCTGGCTTTGAGCATTACCTTTGATTCTTGCTTCTCTGCTTTGGCCTCCTTTATAAATTCAGCTCTCCTATAATCTTCACACCTCAGTTGCTGAAAGCTGGGGAAGAAGAGAAATATATTAATGTGGAACTAAAATATGCTGTGTGTTGCTGCTACCAGCTTACTCTATCCCATCCTTTTAAGCCTTGCTCTGGCATTGCCCTTGTAGCCTCCTAGTGAATGTGGTAAGCTGTTGCCCTCAGCTAGCCTAGCTTCGAGTAGCAGACTTTGTCTAGCTTAGATATGCTGCACTGAACACTAGGCAAATAACCAGTTACAAAAAAAGGTGCTCATCCCAGTACCTTGATAATTAGCTTCATTATGTGTACAGTTTTTTCATGTAGGGAGTGAATCAGAAAGCATATTAATTCTGGAAAAATTGTACAGTTGGGTTCTTTGTGTTCCTTCATTTCTGTATCAAATATCATCATTTGGAGCATACAAGACTGTCCTGACTGTAAGCAAAATTCACATTGTACTTTTAACTTCTTTCCTCATTTTGCCTAGTAATAAATAGTGAAGGCCAGGTCTCTGTCACTTATGTGTCACCTCTCAACAAAGTTTTGAAAGTCTGAACTAGCGATCAGTATGTGCAACAAATAGCACTTGACTCCCTTCTCTGAGCAGTGCTGAAACTTATCTTTTGTCTTCTCTCAGCATATGGTATCTTCAGGTTTTCTCTTTGAAGTTAATCAGACTGTTAAGTTTGCAAGAAACAGAATCTTTAATGCAAGAGTCCACCAATGTATATAATTGGTTTTTTGGAAGAGAAGCGTTTTTGTACAAAAACTTAATTTGCTTATTTCCAGTAGTTAGTCCATAGTTTTGATCACTGTATTGTGCTACAGCTTTTTCAGATGAGAGAACAGATAGTGAACAGTGTTGTAATGAATTTCCTTAATACGAATAAATTGTGCCATTGGCTTTAATGCTCCACTGTAAGAGCAATTTGGATAAGCATGTAAATTCTGTGTTTACAATAATTACAGCTTTGGCACTACATTCAGTTTGTTTTGTAGTCAGTTATGTAGGGTCCTCTTCTTGGTAACTGTGCTGCTCTTACTTAAACTTCTCAGAAAACAGCAAGCCGAAAAAAGGGAGCATTTGATGTAAAGCTTTTAAAAGGTTTTCAGGCTCTAATGAACCTGTTCAAAGTTTGTAGCTGTTCCTATTTCTTGTCACATATGTGACAGAATTAATTGATTGTGCATTGCTAAAATGGTGGATTTAGAACTCCTACTCAGCAAGTTTCTCCCAAATTATGCCTTTTTGAGGAGGAAGAAAGAGTTAGGGCATAGTCATTTCTAGTTCTTGCATTGCACTTTTCTAAGTTAGCTTTTAAATTGAGCATGGCTTTTGATTGTTTGAACATGTGGGGTTGGATAGCTAACTGGTCTTTTACTGTATGTTTCTTTTCCTCTGGTATACTACCTCCTACTGAGGATAAAAATGCCTTTTTATATTTTGGTGTTGCAACTGAGAAGATTGCAAATGCACATTGAAAAATAAAAAAAAAACAATTAATGGATTTTCTTCCTTGTTCTCTGAATAGGCAGACAGCAGTATGATTTTATAATTTCATTTTCTTTGGCATCAATATATTCTTGCCCTAAATCAAGTGGACAATATATTATGTTCTTGCATCCTCATTGTGGATTGCATGCTATCTGGAGAAGTGGCCAAAATAGCTGAAATTTAAAGGAAAAAGTAGTAGCTGTGTTCCCTTCTGTTATGACAGCTCTGGTTGTGGGATTGAGGAATAGAAGCAGTGAGCACAAACTGAAACACAGGAGCTTCCTTCTGAACATCAGGAAACTGTGAGAGGGACTGCACTTTGGAATAAGTTGCCCATGGAGATGTTGGAGTCTCCCATGTTGGAGATACTCATCCGGACATAGTGCTGAGCCGCCTGCTCTGGGTAGTCCAGCTGGAGCAAGGAGGTTGGACAGGATGACTGCCTCCAGTGGTCTTTTTCACAGCCGACTTGTTTCCACAGTAATCATCAATGATGGCAGATTATTTCTTCCACATTAAAAAAGCTGTCAGCATTTTTCTCTGAAGCATGAAATGAGAAGTACCTCCAAAAAATGTTATCTTTGTTCCAGAAGTGCTTCCTTTTCTAATACTTGGAAGTGACTTTTGAGGCCTTTCAAATTAAAACATTTTACCAGAAATTGATTTATACTAACTTCAGAAGGTAAAAATCAAATATTTGTTAAGTTTTAGTTGTGGGCTGAAGAGGAAAGTCAGTTTAAGTAGAGTATCCCAGCTTCTGTTTTGGAGAAGGCATCTTCCCATAGTAAACTCTTTGGAGGAGAGAGACTCCTGAAGCGAGTACGTATTTATGCCAAAGCATTTGTACCTTAGCAATGTATTTGACAAATTTAAACTTTAATTATTTTAAGAATATCAACTGTTGCAGTAATTTTGAATTTAAATAAGAATTGTCAGCTTTTCAGAGACTGGAAATACTGTTTTGAGGCTGTGTTTCGTAACATACCAGATGAATTTTATGAAGGAAGGTTAGGGGTATTCTTTGACTGAACAGCTTTGATTTGAATTTGTCATCCTGTTCATAACTTTTCATGTTGCTGAGAAGCATAAGCCCTTGAAAGCTTTGTCAGTAAGCAAGTGTAATCTAACTTGTAACCCACTGGGAAAATTCCCACTTCATGAAGAGAAAAGAAGTGACACAGGGTTTTGTACAGTGAGAGTGAGAACTACCTCACTCGGACAGCAGCAGCCCTCCAAGCAATCCTTTTTAGCTGGCTCCAAAAAAAACCCCCCAAAACAATAACTCAAACAAAACAAAGAAAGTACAAATTAACAAAAAATCCAAACAAAAGACCCCCAAACAAACAAAAAAAAACCCAAAGCCAAAACAAATCACCTGGCTTTATTGAAAAACATCTTGTTTTGTTATGACAGTCTTTTTGAGGGCAAGGTCATATGCTTATTATCCCATTGAGATGATAAGGTCTTGAAGCTCTTTAGTTTTGTGTGTTGATAAAAGGAGATTTTAGGAAAGAAGAAAAAAAAGAAGTTATTTGAAAAATGAGGTATTTCTTATGAATCTTAAAGTGAAAATCTGTATTCTGCCTCTGGAGTGCCAAATAGGTGAGGTAGTCCAACCAAGGTGCACATTCAGATGTGTCAGCAGTAAAAATTGCTGATAATTGAAAATTTGTTCATGTATTCTTTAATTAAGTGCTGAGGTAGTACTTTACCTTTCAAGAACCTTTCCCCTTCAATATGAAAGAAGAACTGCCATAAAAAGAGCTCATGTCATTCCAGAGTAATGTACAAGACAAAAAGATCTGTTGAGCAACTTCTACCAACTGTCACTTCTCCACATAGTTTTTGTTAAGTACCGCATATATGAATTTTAGGTTTTAGCAGCAAAAATTACTGGGGGTAGGTGGCGGGCTGGCAGTCTGTGAAGCAGTTTGCCATCTGGAGGTGGTATAAGCAATCTGTTCACCAGGGCTTTCATACAGAAATGAACTCTGGACATTTTTTCAGAGGACACTGGCAAAAGAACAGCTAGACAAAAGCGAAGCTCATCAGAAAAATTACCCACACCTTGCAACAGCTGCATGGTTTCCAGCCACAGAGATCATAACAAATTCATCAAAAAATTCATGGGCTAGCAAACACGGTGTTACTGAAAAAGGGGAACACTTTTTGTGTGCTGTGGAAATCCAGTGGTCACTTCTGACCTGGCTGTTTTGTGCATTGCTGTCAAAAAAATATCAGCTGGATGTCCTGTGTTTGGTAACTGGCCATTGCAGCTACTCTGACTGTGAAAGTTGTTCAGAAAACATGAGGAGAGAATAGGGGATTTTTTTTTGTGTCTGTGGTTGTTGGACTTCTGGTTCTTTGCTCCAACTTTCTGATAACTGTCTAACCTATGTAATCAAATGTTGACGAGGGTAGAATTTATGTTAGAAGTAATCTAAAGCCTTTTATTCTTCTTAGAAAACAAATGTTTTGCAACAACTTTTTGAAGGTTTGTATCAAACTGCTCATTTACTCCAGCAGAAATTAAGCAGACTGAAATGGTTCATTATTCTATTGGACTGGTATTTTCTTTGAGCTCTTTAAGAACATGTCACCAAAATTCTGCATCAACAGTTAAGGAACATTAGTGGGCTTTTGGATAAACTGGAGCTCCAGCTGAGTGCAGTGACAAAAGCTTGACTGAGCTCACTTTAGACTGCTCTGTGCATTTTTCCTGACCGCAGACATGTTACATACATGGCTCTTTGATTTGCTAGTAGCAGTTTAGGTTTCTGATGGCCAGTGTCCTCCTTTGCATGGTAGATTCACTGACAGATTTACCAGGCTGTGGAATTGCCAGGTTTGTACGCCACAGCTGATGTGCAGTGACTGACTACTGCCATGGAATAGCAGCTTTTAGTGCTGTCTGTGTCCTTTTCTATTTAAAAGGATTTAAAGTTATTTGTACAGCATTTTATTGCTCTTTACCTACACAAACCCCACTTCTTTCAGTGCAAGAGTCTGTGCATTTTATTCGAGAATGTTAGTGTAATATCGTAAGCATTTCTGAAGTGTTGGTGAATGTGTTGCATTACTGTAGAGATGCTTCTGATTGTAGTCTGTGTCAGGGAAAAGCCTTTTCTAGTGCTCTAAACTTTGATAAAAGTGAAAGAGACTCTCCAAACAACCTAGGGGCTTCCAGTTTATCAATAAGACACAAGCCCAGAAATTCTTGGTGTTTCCCCAACAGTAAAACAGAACTCACTGAAACATTGTAAAAATCAAATGATCCGAATGATTTTGACTGATTGGCAGATTTCAATTTAAATAATGCTGAGTTTGTCCCAGGCTGCTCTACTTCTAACCCTCAAATTATGATTCATGTTTTCTTGCCTTTAATGCTCTTCTGCTTTCCGTCTGCCCAAACAGCTGACTTCAGTAACTGACTTCCACTGTCATTCAAATAACATGTGGGGCTTTCTTACTATGTCAGGTGCACTGTTTTGCAACCCTTTAAGACTTTCGGATTTTTTGCTGAAGTCCTTCTCTCTCCCCTCTCCCCCCTCCACCCCTCCCCTCTTCAGATTACTGTTTTCTACTTGGCAAAAACAGGAAAATCTTCATATCATTCAAATCTTAGCTAAGGGAACTCTTCTGAAGCTGGTTACTGCCCCATGGGTTTATATGTAATTTTTGAGTACTGGAATGGCTTAAGTTTGTACGTTGTTCTTATTGATTAGAAGTCTTGGTTTTTATTAGCTGTTTGTCCTCTGAGGAAAAAACACATTTAAAAGAAAGATCAGTGGAAGTCTGAAGAGGCAGAGCTCAATCACATGTCTTTTTCAAAATTGTTTAAAAGTTAAGTATGCTTGACAGTAGTAGCTATGTAAATCAAAAAACTGTTGCTTTTTCTTTGGAGACCATGCGGACCAAAAACTAGAAGAGGTCAAGTGCATAGTTATTGTACCAGTCTTGGCTTGTACAGGGAGATCTTGCTCATTACAGAGCAGTTATATTAGCAACCTACCTGGGACTGTTGAGCTGTTGGTAAGCTCTGGTCCTTCATTAGACAGTTTTAAAAATTCTTAAAGCGTCCCATAAAGCAGTTTGAGTTACTTTAAGCCTACATTCTAGATGTGTGCAGTGTGGGAGGCGATTAAATGACTGAACCCTGCTGTCCCATGCTGTGAGTGAATTCCTTCACTTGCAATGTCTCCTGGCCAAAAGCAGGCATTCACTCTTCTAAATGCAGATGATAAAACTAAAGCAGAGCAGGATCATATTAAAGGTCTGTATGACATACCAAGAGAAGATAGCCTGCAACACAAACAAATGTGGATTCTGTGAAAGTGTCAGAGGAACTGGCTTAGAAGTTATAAGGCGGTGGCGGGGAGTCTCCTTAGCAAATTTTTTTTACTACAAGCTTATTACAAATTTACTTATATGATCAAACAAATTTTATAAAATATTTACAGCTTTTATTTCACCTTGGCTGGAGAATGACCTTGTGATATGGCTCTTTAATTAGTTAAGGAAAGAAACAGAACAGCACAATAGTTCCCATTTGGAAAGACATAAACTACATTGTTCTAAGTGGGATAAAGTCTCTTGAAGCAGTTTCTGGGTACATTAAGTAGGAGGTTTCATTAAACTGAATATCTTCTATGATGAAATTACAATATCTATGAATGATGGGAGAGTAGAGGCTGTCATCTGCCTTGATTCTTAGCAAGGTTTTTGCTGTGGCATCTCCCGTGGCATCATTGCACGGGGTTGGGATGGTAAAGTCTAGATGAATGAAAAACTACTAGATGAGATTAACAAGGACAGTGAAGGTTCTTGAAGGAAGCTGTCTGAAGAATGACCTCATTGCAGTTTCAACTTCCTCGTGAGAGGAAGAGGAGGGGCAGGCACTGTTAATCTCTCTGTAGTGACCGGTGAAAGAACCCAAGGGAATGGCCTGAAGTTGCGTCAGGGGAGGTTTAGGTTGGATATTGGGCAAAATTTCTTCACCCAGAGGGTGGTTGCACACTGGAACCAGCTCCACTAGAGAAGTGTCTGTCCTAAAATCTGTTTAATATCTTCACATTTCCTTGTTCAGCTGTTGGTCATGCACATCACTAAAATTTGTGAATGACTCCAGTCTGCGTTTGCAGTTTGTACACTTGAAGTAAGGGCTGCCGTCCAGAACAATCCAGACAGGCTAGAAGAGTGTACCAACAGGCATGTTGTGTAGCTGAGCTGAGACACAGGCAGTAGGAGATGCTGTTTGCCTCAGACAGGAGCTGACTGGCTGGGGAATTGCTGTGCTGAAAAGCTCTTAGGGATCCTGGGTGACGGTGGCCATGCATGAACAGAATGTGCTCTGCAGCTGATAAAAGCCAGCAGCATCCTGGGCTGTATTAACAGGAGCCTAACAAGGAAATCAGACCAAGCGATTCCTCTTTAGTTATCCCTTGTTAAATTGCGCCTGGAATACTGCATCCACTTTTGATGCCCCAGTACGAGTAAAAATGATGCAGAACTGTCTTGAGCTCAGTAGAGGACTATGAAGTATCACAGCATCTGGGGTGTGTGGTCTCCGAGGAGAGGCTGAGGGACTGGGGCTTGTTTGGCTTGGAGGAAAGACAACTGTAGAGCAGGGATCTGTAGTAACAGTCTGCCTACATTTATAAAGAAGTTGCTTACAATACAGGTACTGACTCTGTACTTGGACATAGAGCAGGAGAATGAGAGAGTGATCATTAATTGAATCAGATAGTATGGTGAATACCACGAACTATTTTTAATAATAGCTTTTTATGCTCTTTTTGGAAATTCTGTTATTATTTTTAATAACGGCATTTCATACAGTGTTGTCTCTAAAGTGGTGTGGCAAGCTTTAAAATACCACATACTTGCTTGGGATGGTGTAGCCTTTTCTGGAATAGATGGCTTCCCTAGTTAGCCAAAAGTAAGCTGTGTCATTGTGCACAGATCAGAAAAGCATTGGTGTTGGAAGGCATGTTTTGAGATCATCAAGTCCAACCTCTTTGCTGAAACAGGGTCATTTAGAACACGTTGACCAGGAGAGTGTCCTGAACTTGGATTCTTTTTAATATCTCCAGATCCTGAAACTGATTTTAGTATAGATGCTATTGTAAAATTTGATGTGGAGACAGAGCCTCTCTGTGACAGCACAGCTTGGGTGGAAAAAAACTACTTAAAAGTCAAGTAGTCCAAATAAGTTCAGTCAGCATTATGAAAAAAAAAGCAAACAAAAACCCAACAAAACCCTACACCAAAAAAACCACCTTAAAAAACGTCTCCCAAAGCAAACAACCAAAAATACCCCAGACACAAACAAAAAGCCCCAAATAATACCCCTTCATACATCATTTCTTAGTGAAAAGAGCCTGAGAAAGGGTAGCTTTTTTGCCCAAATTTCACTACTGTTAAGACTTTTATACTCTTTCCAATTTGTTTTTAAGCATGTGTATCCTTTGTTGTGGTATATAGATAGAATGCAGATGTTGCTTCTTTGACCTTTACAAAGAAGCAGTATTTATCTGCACTATTTCTATGAACTGTAATAATGAACTGTTATGTGTAACATTTAAAATCGACAAGTTTAGAAAGCAGTTGGGAGAGTTTGGAGTGTTTTTTCTAATTTGTTAACTTTAAGTACGTGATGACAGTTGACGGATGGAGTCTTATTATTTGAAACTTTAATGTACTTCCTCAGATCTTTTCCAGTGATCTGTTTTGTGTGTTTCTTTCATGTATCATTTAAGCAAGGATAATGTTGTTTTTCTGCTTATATGTGCAGTTACAAACCTACTCAGCAGCTGGTGTAGATACTCACATAAAACCTGAGTGTTTTTCACTATTTTTTTCTCCAATTCCATAGCAAATTTGGCCTAGTTTTTTAAAACTTGCTCAAAAGTTCTGTCTTGAGGTATGATTGTGAGTTTTAATAGCCAAAATGCATTTAACTGTTGAAAAGTCAGGGAGTCAAACTTCCTTGCTGTTTCTCTACCTACAGAGCTAAGGAAATGTGTCGCTTTGTGCTTAACTCAGACAAAAGGGATGCTGACCCTAATGTACAGATCTCATTGACATTTTCTAGGTTTGAAAAAGGAATTGTAAAGAACTACAATGTGCCTGAGTGCTGCCTGAGTTGTGTGTCAAGTGTGCATGTCACTGCAGCCCAATTACTGATGTTATCAGCCTACCAACAGGTGCCCGCCAGCGGAGAGGCTGCTGCTTGTATACACAGCGGGGAGCATTGTGAGGGCTGGGAACCCTTAGACCCTTCAATGGCAATTGCAGGAGGACATTTTTCACCCAAGGAGACTAAATAAACGTGGCACAGCTTTCTAAATGGAGGCTACGTATATACTTACTTGAATGCTGTTGGGATGAGAAAGGAGAGCTTGTATTAGGTTATTCCCAATGTAGCTTAAGAACATGTAGTTCCAACCCTATTGTGAATAGAGACAACTTCTGCTAGACCAGTTGTTGAGAGCTCTGTCCAGCATGGCCTTGAACAGGGATGGGGCATCCACAGCTTTTCTGGGCAAACTGTGCCACATAACCCTCACAATAAAGATTTTCTTCCTAATATCTCATCTAAATCTGCTGCCTTTGAATTTCAAGGTGTTGCCCTTTGTTCTGTCATTACACACCTTCATAAATAGTTTCTTTTCATCTGTCTTGGAAGACTCCTTTTAGGTGCTGGAAGACTCCAAACAGGTCACCCCTAAGCCTCCTTTTTCCCAGCTGAACAATTCCAGTTCTCTCAGCCTTTCAGAAAGAAGTGTGACTATTCTGTCCTGGTTGTAGAATGTTGAAGGAATTAGGGTGTGATTTAGTAATGATGCTGCATTCACTTACTTTATCTGTTTCATGTTATTAACATAGAAAGGAATTTCCAGAACTGAATCCTCAAGAGAATATCTTAGAAATAAACCTGGTAGCCAAATTATTGTTACACATGTTTCTTCAGGCTCCTGTCACATGCTAGATGGTCTTTTAGACTGGTACCGAGAGACAAAACTACTGCTGGTGTAGCTTTTTCAGTGGATTTCTTCATCTGGACATAATCTCTCTGACTGCCCTTTGCTTGTCCGTATACTGCATTCAGTTGTGTTTCTATCCTCGTTTTTTAGCTATGTTGTCATGATTCCTTGCTTATTTGGGAGTTGGGCTGTACTCAGATTGTGTGTGTGTATCCGTGTGTGTGGCTTTCAGTCTTGCTGTTCCTGCTGAGTAGAATACCAGTAAGCTATACAGTGAAGATGTCTTTGGATTGTCTTTGGCTAAGGGAAACTTGGAAGAAGTGAAAACCTTGAAAAACAATTCCGAATGCTGGTGGCATTTGGATTGAGAAATTCCTGGCTAAAGCAAGTACCTCCCCTAAACACAGCCAAGCACTACCCACAGTGTTGTCCCTGGATGTTGTATGTGCTGGTTTCAGTCACCATATTATCTAATTTATGTAAGTGATTCTCTGCCTTTCCACATAATTTGGAATAATTTGGAAATACAATTTAGCTTCCTTATAGAGTGTTTTTTACTAGCTAAAGGTTAGGTTAATTGTTAGATTTCCGGTCTTTAGGAAACCCAGTAAAATATTCTACTCAGTTTGTGATTTTATAATTGTCCATCAAATGTTATAATTAAAAATCATATTGAGGGTCATCATGTCCTGCATGCAACAATATTTGTGTGTGTCTGTGTGTGTGTGGGATTTCCTGATGTACAATTAATCACTGAAAAATGTGATTTATACAATGTAGTAGTCAAAGCCTAACAGAAGTTCTGTACATTGCTGGGAAAGACCTTTCTATTTTTACCTGTATATAATTTTGTCATTCCTTTTATATTTGGTTTAACATGAGGAGTTGTGGTAGTGTTGTCATTTTAAGGTTTGAATGTTTGCTGAGTTTCATTCAGCTTTTCTGAGTAAGCCAGGGTGGTAAGAATGGTTCATTGCATGTAGTCTACTGAAGCTGCTATACACCAAGGTTTAGTTTTGAGTTTAGACATCCAGTTTATTTCTCTGATTAATACGTCTGTGCTGGATCTACTGTACTAGTTTTTTTCTTTGGTCTGTATGATAACATGAGGACCTTCATCTTGGGCCTCCTTTCTTCTCTATAAGATGATGAAAATGTTATTTGCACTTGGTTTAAAAGGTTAAGGCGTAAGAACTAAGAAAGTTTATCAGCCTGATGAAGATACTTAATTTTGAAATTTTGCTCATGAAAAGCAGGTGTGGATGTGGTTTTCTTACATCCCAATTATTTGTAAAAGCAAAAAAAAAACCTACATAATAGGCCTAATCTCATTTAGTTTACCTTCTACAAAATAACATCAACTGTAAAATCATATTATATTTCAGAGACCCATTTTTCTGGCCATTTTTCACCATCATCTATTTCACATTAAGGCCACCATTGATTTCAGTATCTTTTCAATTTCTCTTGAGTCATGGGCTTGCTCTGAAATTTACTCCTATTCTTTAAGATGCATCCAGAGGCAGAGCAAATTAGAGCAATTTTTTTGTAGAAGCAGAGGAGCCCATTTCAGTACTAAAATTCCCAATGTTTCATAAACTGTTCAAATGCACACACCTTAAAACAAGTTTTCACGTTTCCGGCAAGTGTGAAAATGTATGTGCAAAATGCCAAAAATTCAAGACACATGTCACCAAAGTGCAGAAACGAAATATTTGCTCCTCTTTATCAGTTCCCAGTCACCTCCCTCTACTGATGACATACGTCTTTAAAGTGTTGTACCAGTTGTCCTAAGTTTGGGGTTGGTTTCCTGAAGTCCCCAGTGAGAAGGTCGGTGTGCACTGGAATTTGTCCAGCTGAGCCTGTTTGCTTGGAGTGGTCAGTCAACTTGGGCAAGGCACCCTGTCTGTCCCACTTGGGTTACCAAAAACTTGTGCCAGCTGTGGGCTCCATTCCCAGTTTGCAGCACCTACTCACACACCCAGGCGAGGTATTTCTACCTCTTATTCTGGTTTGTGCAAAGGAGGGAGCAGGGTGGTAGCCCACAAAAGACTGGCTCCCCAGTCATCAAAACTTTACACGATTTGTACATTTTAACAAACAAACATCAGCATTCATTGCTTACAGACTACGTGACTTTCATTAATTAGTGCTCAACCCCCTATTTGCCATGCTAATTAGTCTGCCGGTGCAGTTCTTCCCTCTGTCTGACTCTGGGGTCTGGTTGGAGTAGGTGGTCACTGAGTTGGTGGCCACTGCTGGAGTTACCTCTCCCCCAGTTACTGCTCAGGCCTGACCTTACTCCTGGTGGCTCTCATCCAGACAGGCCATTCATCTTGGGATTGCCTTTCCTTCTCCCTAAAACAAGCACTAGACAAGCATATAATGTTCACAATGCAATTGCTTAATCATAGCTGTCTAGTTATGATCTACATCTACTGATTGACAACAACAAAAATTGCAAAGTTGGCTTCAGATCTTGAGAGGCTTGATCCAAGATGTGCATATGCTTTTGTTTGGATTCTGAGATCTGCAGCTGGCCTCCATCATGGGAAGCAGTGCAAGGGTATGTGCCGATGGGGTGGGTGAGCTATGGGGGGTCACTGTGAGGAAGTAAAACATCCTTGAGGCTCTGTATAACTGGTCTGGGCATAATGGGAAGCAAACTGTCCCAGCCTACTGTAACAACAATAAGTGTTCCTGACTGCATACTTGATGAGGAGATCTGGGCTAACTTGGGTCCTCACAGCAGAGTTTTCTCTTGCCCTACACAGGGTTACAGCATTTTCCTGCTAGCTCTTGAGTATACCAGGAGATCTCTTTACATGTCACAGTTACTAGAAAAATCATCTTTGTGTGCTTCATTGTCCCATGAAGTCTGTGTGAGACAAAATACCTAACTTTACTTTCACTAGATAGCCTCTGAACTTTTTCTGGTCATTTTTATTTTGTCCCCTCTCACATTTACATCCAACCTTTGAACAGTGGGGGCAAAGAAACCCCAACAAACCAATGAAAAATAACCAACCATGTGCTCACAATATTTTTGAGACGAGATGGTTGTTTTCATTCATTCTCAGTTTTTCCTTTCTCAGAGTCAAGCCTCCAAGAGGCCTTGGTATGAGGAAGGAAGAGACTTTAGAAAGGATATTGCACCACAGATTCTGTTACATGAGCATGGGTTTTCAGTAAGTAATTTTAAGCCAGGTATGATACACAACCAGAACAATGTAGATGAAGAATGAGAGAGGATCTGTGTGACGCTGCAAATTGCTCAAAAGCTTTTTAGTGAATGTTTCTGGACAATAATATTGTAATGAGGGAGAAGCTTGCATTTGTAGAATGCAAGCCTCTTCTGTCTGAGCGGTGATCTGTGTCAGAACACAAGGGGTGCTGCTATGTTGTGCTTTGAAAATTGGGAGGATGCTGATGCTGAGGGCATCTCAGTTCCAGCTGAGTTCTTCAGAGCTACCTACAGCTGCCAGAGACAGTAATTTTCAGGCACACTTGCAAATATTCCTCTTTTTGAAAAAGAAAGCCTATTCATACTGTTTAAGAAGGTGTGTTGGGGTTTCTGTATTGGTGGATTTCAGTGGCAAAGAGTGGCTTGCAATAATACTGACAGTTTGGCATTTAAAAAAGCAGTTTCTGTCCTAAAAGCTTGAGACTTTTGTGGGCTTCCAATGGTAGTCTTCCTGTTGTTCTTCTGGTGCTTGCAAGTCTTATTGCTGGTGAGCTTTTCCTTTACTAATGCCATTCCTGCATGGCCAGGCAATGTATGTAAATGTTTCCTTTGTAGCCTAACTTTGCTTTCACCTCCTGTATACTGCCTTTTAGCAATGGAGTTCCACCATAAGTTCTTTGGCTGAGCTGGTTTTCTGATATGTGTACTTCACATTATTGGGCTGGACTGTTCTGTGCTCGGAGAATGTCCTTTGACCTGCTTGCTTTATTGTGATGCTTTACCATCATTGCAGCTTTCAGTGGGATCATAGCTACCAGTCACCAGATTTGCTTTCCAAAAGTCCATGGTCTGTACTCCACTGCTCACTTCCTCTCTGCCCCCAGGGTTTAGAATTCCCCTATGTCATGGGCATTCCCACTGAGGCTGCCAGTCATTTTTGTATCCTTAATTGGTACTTCCCAGCTAGTGAATCGCAGATGTGCTTAGCTGTACACCAGCCCGGGTTAGCCTGTATAGGAGATACTTCTTAATTGGAATAGAAATTCTTTCCCTTCCCTTCCCTTCCCTTCCCTTCCCTTCCCTTCCCTTCCCTTCCCTTCCCTTCCCTTCCCTTCCCTTCCCTTCCCTTCCCTTCCCTTCCCTTCCCTTCCCTTCCCTTCCCTTCCCTTCCCTTCCCTTCCCTTCCCTTCCCTTCCCTTCCCTTCCCTTCCCTTCCCTTCCCTTCCCTTCCCTTCCCTTCCCTTCCCTTCCCTTCCCTTCCCTTCCCTTCCCTTCCCTTCCCTTCCCTTCCCTTCCCTTCCCTTCCCTTCCCTTCCCTTCCCTTCCCTTCCCTTCCCTTCCCTTCCCTTCCCTTCCCTTCCCTTCCCTTCCCTTCCCTTCCCTTCCCTTCCCTTCCCTTCCCTTCCCTGAAACTTCCCTTCCCTGAAACTTCCCTTCCCTTCCCTTCCCTTCCCTTCCCTTCCCTTCCCTTCCCTTCCCTTCCCTTCCCTTCCCTTCCCTTCCCTTCCCTTCCCTGAAACTTCCCTTCCCTTCCCTTCCCTTCCCTTCCCTTCCCTTCCCTTCCCTTCCCTTCCCTTCCCTTCCCTTCCCTTCCCTTCCCTTCCCTTCCCTTCCCTTCCCTTCCCTTCCCTTCCCTTCCCTTCCCTTCCCTTCCCTTCCCTTCCCTTCCCTTCCCTTCCCTTCCCTTCCCTTCCCTTCCCTTCCCTTCCCTTCCCTTCCCTTCCCTTCCCTTCCCTTCCCTTCCCTTCCCTTCCCTTCCCTTCCCTTCCCTTCCCTTCCCTTCCCTTCCCTTCCCTTCCCTTCCCTTCCCTTCCCTTCCCTTCCCTTCCCTTCCCTTCCTTCCCTTCCCTTCCCTTCCCTTCCCTTCCCTTCCCTTCCCTTCCCTTCCCTTCCCTTCCCTTCCCTTCCCTTCCCTTCCCTTCCCTTCCCTTCCCTTCCCTTCCCTTCCCTTCCCTTCCCTTCCCTTCCCTTCCCTTCCCTTCCCTTCCCTTCCCTTCCCTTCCCTTCCCTGAAACTTCCCTTCCCTTCCCTGAAACTTCCCTTCCCTGAAACTTCCCTGAACCTTCCCTTCCCTGAACCTTCCCTGAACCTTCCCTTCCCTTCCCTTCCCTTCCCTTCCCTTCCCTTCCCTTCCCTTCCCTTCCCTTCCCTTCCCTTCCCTTCCCTTCCCTTCCCTTCCCTTCCCTTCCCTTCCCTTCCCTTCCCTTCCCTTCCCTTCCCTTCCCTTCCCTTCCCTTCCCTTCCCTTCCCTTCCCTGAAACTTCCCTTCCCTGAAACTTCCCTTCCCTTCCCTGAAACTTCCCTTCCCTTCCCTGAAACTTCCCTTCCCTGAAACTTCCCTTCCCTGAAACTTCCCTTCCCTTCCCTTCCCTTCCCTTCCCTTCCCTTCCCTTCCCTTCCCTTCCCTTCCCTTCCCTTCCCTTCCCTTCCCTTCCCTTCCCTTCCCTTCCCTTCCCTTCCCTTCCCTTCCCTTCCCTTCCCTTCCCTTCCCTTCCCTTCCCTTCCCTTCCCTTCCCTTCCCTTCCCTTCCCTTCCCTTCCCTTCCCTTCCCTTCCCTTCCCTTCCCTTCCCTTCCCTTCCCTTCCCTTCCCTTCCCTTCCCTTCCCTTCCCTTCCCTTCCCTTCCCTTCCCTTCCCTTCCCTTCCCTTCCCTTCCCTTCCCTTCCCTTCCCTTCCCTTCCCTTCCCTTCCCTTCCCTTCCCTTCCCTTCCCTTCCCTTCCCTTCCCTTCCCTTCCCTTCCCTTCCCTTCCCTTCCCTTCCCTTCCCTTCCCTTCCCTTCCCTTCCCTTCCCTTCCCTTCCCTTCCCTTCCCTTCCCTTCCCTTCCCTTCCCTTCCCTTCCCTTCCCTTCCCTTCCCTTCCCTTCCCTTCCCTTCCCTTCCCTTCCCTTCCCTTCCCTTCCCTTCCCTTCCCTTCCCTTCCCTTCCCTTCCCTTCCCTTCCCTTCCCTTCCCTTCCCTTCCCTTCCCTTCCCTTCCCTTCCCTTCCCTTCCCTTCCCTTCCCTTCCCTTCCCTTCCCTTCCCTTCCCTTCCCTTCCCTGAACCTTCCCTGAACCTTCCCTGAACCTTCCCTGAACCTTCCCTGAACCTTCCCTGAACCTTCCCTGAACCTTCCCTGAACCTTCCCTGAACCTTCCCTTCCCTGAACCTTCCCTGAACCTTCCCTTCCCTGAACCTTCCCTGAACCTTCCCTTCCCTTCCCTGAACCTTCCCTTCCCTTCCCTGAACCTTCCCTTCCCTTCCCTGAACCTTCCCTTCCCTTCCCTGAACCTTCCCTTCCCTTCCCTGAACCTTCCCTTCCCTGAACCTTCCCTGAACCTTCCCTGAACCTTCCCTGAACCTTCCCTGAACCTTCCCTGAACCTTCCCTGAACCTTCCCTGAACCTTCCCTGAACCTTCCCTGAACCTTCCCTGAACCTTCCCTTCCCTGAACCTTCCCTGAACCTTCCCTTCCCTGAACCTTCCCTGAACCTTCCCTGAACCTTCCCTGAACCTTCCCTGAACCTTCCCTGAACCTTCCCTTCCCTGAACCTTCCCTGAACCTTCCCTTCCCTTCCCTGAACCTTCCCTTCCCTTCCCTTCCCTGAACCTTCCCTTCCCTGAACCTTCCCTTCCCTGAACCTTCCCTTCCCTGAACCTTCCCTTCCCTGAACCTTCCCTGAACCTTCCCTGAACCTTCCCTGAACCTTCCCTGAACCTTCCCTTCCCTGAACCTTCCCTTCCCTTCCCTGAACCTTCCCTTCCCTTCCCTTCCCTTCCCTTCCCTTCCCTTCCCTTCCCTTCCCTTCCCTTCCCTTCCCTTCCCTTCCCTTCCCTTCCCTTCCCTTCCCTGAAACTTCCCTGAAACTTCCCTGAAACTTCCCTGAAACTTCCCTGAAACTTCCCTGAAACTTCCCTGAAACTTCCCTGAAACTTCCCTGAAACTTCCCTGAAACTTCCCTGAAACTTCCCTTCCCTGAAACTTCCCTTCCCTGAAACTTCCCTTCCCTGAAACTTCCCTTCCCTGAAACTTCCCTTCCCTGAAACTTCCCTTCCCTTCCCTGAAACTTCCCTTCCCTTCCCTGAAACTTCCCTTCCCTTCCCTGAAACTTCCCTTCCCTTCCCTGAAACTTCCCTTCCCTTCCCTGAAACTTCCCTTCCCTTCCCTGAAACTTCCCTTCCCTGAAACTTCCCTTCCCTGAAACTTCCCTTCCCTGAAACTTCCCTTCCCTGAAACTTCCCTGAAACTTCCCTTCCCTGAAACTTCCCTTCCCTGAAACTTCCCTTCCCTGAAACTTCCCTGAAACTTCCCTTCCCTGAAACTTCCCTGAAACTTCCCTGAAACTTCCCTGAAACTTCCCTTCCCTTCCCTGAAACTTCCCTTCCCTGAAACTTCCCTTCCCTGAAACTTCCCTGAAACTTCCCTGAAACTTCCCTGAAACTTCCCTGAAACTTCCCTGAAACTTCCCTGAAACTTCCCTGAAACTTCCCTGAAACTTCCCTGAAACTTCCCTGAAACTTCCCTTCCCTGAAACTTCCCTGAAACTTCCCTGAAACTTCCCTTCCCTGAAACTTCCCTTCCCTGAAACTTCCCTTCCCTTCCCTTCCCTTCCCTTCCCTTCCCTTCCCTTCCCTTCCCTTCCCTTCCCTTCCCTTCCCTTCCCTTCCCTTCCCTTCCCTTCCCTTCCCTTCCCTTCCTTCCCTTCCCTTCCCTTCCCTTCCCTTCCCTTCCCTTCCCTTCCCTTCCCTTCCCTTCCCTTCCCTTCCCTTCCCTTCCCTTCCCTTCCCTTCCCTTCCCTTCCCTTCCCTTCCCTTCCCTTCCCTTCCCTTCCCTTCCCTTCCCTTCCCTTCCCTTCCCTCACCTGCTCTGTTGTTTTTTCAAGGAGATTAAAATCATTCATAAGAACCAAGGTTGTGATCAAAAGCAACCCTCAAGTTGTTTAGGGTGCCCTATCTATGTGGGAGGTCTGTAAAAATGGCTTTTATCATGATGCCACGTTTCCTGACATCTTTTCTGATGTGGCTCCATAAACCCTCATCCACCTGTTGTCCCCTAAAAGAGCTTCATAAATCCACACTGATCTTTTGCATAAAGGCACCCTTTACATTCATCTTCCCTGTCTACATTTCCTGAATAGCATCTGTTTGTCCATCACAGCTCTGTCATTCCTGCCAGATCTCAATTATTCCAGTCACGTTGTATGGTGACTGGATGCAGAGCTCTTGTTCCTCCTCCTGTGTGTTTTCAGACTGCATGTGTTACATGTACACTTCAGACAGGGGCCCCTTCAGCCTGTAGTGTTGCTGCTTAAGTGCCTCTTTTTCTTGTTGCTCAGGGTCCTTTATTCTTTCTACTGCTACTCCCCAGTTCTTCACTTATCTGTGAGCGTCCCTTCCTAGCTGGAGATAATGTGAATTTGAAAGTAACTTGGCTGATAAAAATTGATGTATTGCCTTGACTGATGCTGCTGTGCAAGGAAGTAAGTGGAGAGCATAATATCCATTCACACTGACTATCTTCTGCCTGTTGCAAACACTGGTACCTCCTCTGTCAAAATCTTGTGTGTTTGTGAGTTTTTGGGTTGTTCGGTGGTTTTGGTTTGGTTTGGTTTTTGGTGTTTGTTTTGTTTTTGGTTTTTTTAAAGATTGTTCAAGAAAAGGAAGTGAGGAAAAGGAAGAGAGTTTGGTGACCAACTTCAAATCTCAAAAAGAATTAACAGTTTTATGAAATGTGCTAAAGGCTATTCCTGTTATTAGGGTTGTATTAGAGATTGCTGCTCATACTATAACCTCTTCTGTGGCAGGATTTATCACTTTGCAGTGAAAACATACTACAGGCAATAGAATTTGGCATTCCTGGCCTGAGTCCAAGTAAACGCTAACGTTTGGTTTCTTTGTTCCTTTTTTAATTTAAAAACATAATTTTCTTTTGATTTGAAAGATTCTGAGTAGTAGAGGTTTTGTGGATTTGGCTGGTGTTTATAGTTCCTGCAGCTATATTCTGTTTGTATACAAATTGCTGGGTAATTAATAATGTGATCTAATTTGTTTCCATTATATGTACACAGTGTTAAAATTGAACTTGAATGTTTACTGTTAACTAACAGTAAAGCTTATATTGAGAATGTATTGGGGTTTTTTTAAATATCCATTGGAATACATTTTCATGTTTCCCTATAAACACACAAACACACCATGCACACACACAATTTGTTGGAGTGGGAGAAACAGAGCTGTGACTTCAGCAACTTCAGTTTGCCTGTGAGTGCTCTGAACTGATTCCATTTAGACTGATAGCATAGCTTTGCCTTCCTGGGCTGCGTCTCCTGCCATCTGAGTGCATGCACATTTCTGATTGCTCTTCATTCTTTACAGTCCTTCTTGCTGCAGTCATTGTGTAGTGACCCAGTGATTTGAGCAGGTGATTAAAAGGAAGTCTCTATTTGTGAATTACTTTGCAAGAGGGTGTTTTTGAGAGAAGCCTGTTCAGCAGATGTTTACTGTATAATGGTAGGTAGCTCTGCATCAAATTCTAGTTTTGTTTGCTAGCTTCTAATGTTTTGGAGAAGTGCAGGTGAACCTTTTGTACCCATAAGTGGCCTACCATGTGTAGGTTGTGGAGAGAGAGTTTGAGTAGGACTATAAACAATAATTCATTTTGTAGTGAGTTGTGGGGGTGTTGTATGACATTTAGCTAGAACAAGTTTACTGGTGTGTTTAGGAAACCAAGGTTGCAGCTCTGAGGCAGTTCAAATTGGCAAAAGCATATTTTGCTGGGAAAAACTGCCTCAATTTAAGTTATGAAAAACTGTCTCATAGATAATTTTTATCTTTAACTTAGGATTGCTTTTGAAATGAAGTAGTGTATATTACTTACTTTTAAATTATGTTCATGTTTATGTGTATTGCCTTGGCCTTTTAAAGCTGATGTTAAAGTAATAAAGTTAAAATTTGTGTCTCACTAATTTTAACTTTTTTGACATGTGTTGAGGCATCTCACAGATTTTACAAACTATCAAATGGGCAGGTATAGCTACACACACACATTGAAAGAAAGAAAAACATGAGCCTCCCTCTGCTTCATTTAGGATTTTAGTTCATTTGTATGGTAGCCGAAGGCACTTTGCTCTCAGCCTAATGTCTGTCCAGTTCAAAACCATACCTAGTTTTACTGAGTTTTAGTTACCCTGCAACACCAGGTGGAATAGCACTGGGAAGGATTCACAAGCAAACTGTGCATTGCTTGTTTTTGTGAATGGAGCATTTATGGCTTCTTGATTTTCTGTTCCCTTATTTTTCCTAGGTATAGTGAAGTGACAAGACTGTTTCAATTATGATAGAGGACAGTTCTGCATTGGGTAACTTTTGTTAGGCAGTTTCTCTAGGTTATAGACTTAAAGTAGATGCGATCCTTAGGGTAGAAAGAAAAAGATTTCTTTATATCCATTATGCTTTTGATGCTTAAAAATGAGCAGTAGTTTAAGTTATTCTTCTCATGCTACACCTCTGTTTATAGTAGGAGGGCAAGGGGATGTACTTCTCATAGCAGAGAGTTGCACTGTGGCAACTTTGGTCAAAGTCACTCCAGATGTCCCATTCACAATTGAGCTTGGTAGTGTTATACCAGCTTTTCAGGTAGCACCCCTCTTGGTCAGTTAGTGACTTCGGAGCATGGAATTAAAGGATGTCTGAGAAGACTGGATGCATTCAGAGGAATATTTCTACTGTTGTGTCAGGAGTCACTGAGCAGGTCTGTTGGAGACTGATCATGGAAACTAGCTGCAAGATCCTGGACTTTCTGTGCACATTCTTGGTCATGGATCTCTCTCCTCATTGTGTGTGACCCAGGCTGCTTTTGCTGTTGGCTGAAGAAGTAGTGAAGTAGCAAAGAAAGGCTCAGCACATGTGTGGTGCCTGGCAATGAATGTAGGTGCTGTAGGATTGACAAGCTGTGTATGAGAGGAGCCTGGTAATTGGAAGGCATCTCAAATGTCAAACATCTATGGGTTAAATATCTGATACAGTTAACAGTTCAAACATTTTTACAGAACCATTTTTAATAATCATCTTGTAGTTATTTTAAAATAATTTATATTGTGGTTTCATAATTGTTCCATTCAAGGTCTTTTGTTTATCTGTAGTAGTGCTTCCAGCAACTACCGAACCTCAGTAACAAACCAGCAATTTGCTTTACATTTCAGAGAAACAATCTACTTAGGTTTTTCAGCTTCATACCTTGAAAACAAATGCTGTTGTAAGTAAAGATATGATGTCCCTTACTTTGTTGTTGGTTTTACTTAGCATATGTTTATGCTAGTATGCCTTACATCTTGCTGCTTTTGAATTCATAAAGGTTGTACATGCTTTCTGTTTACCTTTAACATGGGAGGAAAAAAGCCTGAAGCAAAACCCATAGGCTGCCACAAAAATGCCTTCACAGGGAAACTGAGTTAGGCTGGTTTTAATTTATTTAAATTGCCAATTAGGATACTTCTTTGATTCATGGTTTTCAGTTTAACTTGGAGCATTCATCTAGACAAAACTGGAATCTTAGTAGTCAATAAGTGTATTTCCTATTGAACATAACATTTGAAATCTTATTTGCTAAATTTTGTGAGGAAAGGAGGTAACTTACAGGCGCATTTAAGGAATTTATATAACTGCACATTATACTGGCTTCTTATGTTCTGTGTTTTAGGCTTTTGAAAAATTGTATGGTTTACTTTGTTTTCCTTGATAAGATTAATTTTTATTTCTTATTTGATGATGGGCTTCTATTTAATAGAAACATAAATTATATTTTGACAACAAGCTTGTTAAAACAGTCTTGAAAGGCAGATGTGTTTTGTCAGTATGTTGAAAATAAAGTGGCTTTGAGAAATCATGAAAGTAGAAACAAAATGATTTGGAGAAGATGCAAATTTAAGCTTTTTTTTCTTGATCAGTAGTATTTGTAGAACTAGTGATTTAGCATTCACTTGCACTTTGCCTTCTTTTTCTGGTATGTAAAAATTAGACTGTTTTCTCCTATAATTTGTAATACATTTCCTTACTTTGAATGGGCAAACTATTAAACTCTTTTCAATGGGAAGAGGAACAAAAGGCATCAACTTCTGAAAGAAAACCCTAAACATCTCTGACTTCATTTGATTGGCCAAGAACGTCCTTCAGAGACTTGACTGGTCCTAAAAGTTCAGGACTAATTTCACTCTCTGAAGTATTTTATTACCTTTTGGTTTTTGTTCTAGACAACTTAGGTTTGAATTTCTAGTACATTTGAAAATAGCTTTGATTGAGTTTAAATTCAGTATCTTAATTTAAATTTTTGTATTTTTACCTGCTGGTTTCCAATATTCAAAAACTTCCTTGGATCAAAGATTGTAATCAAGGTTGTGCATACAATTTCGTTATTGGCCCATCATGATTTTTCTTAGACAGCATATTACTATGGCATTCAATTTTTCTGCATTTTTTGCCCTTTGTTGTGAAAGGGTTTGGAATAGAAATGGTCTTCTGAGAACTTCTCAGTAATCTTACGTTTTAAAATACTGACAAGTAGAATGTACTTTCCAAAAAATGGGTCTGTGTGGCTATCTCAGTGGACCTCCAGGTAGAAGAATCTTTCTGTATGTGTATTCTGTATGCTGTGAATTAATGAGAAATGGCCTGTATGCTGCATATTTTATAGAGCCAAAGGGAGCTAACCTTTACCTCTGGTATTACTCATCCTGTTAGTTTTGATGTTCGCTATATTAGGCCATTTGATTCCAAATATTTAACACAGACAGATGGGTGCAATCCAGCTTGTGTTGCTTGAATAGATAATTGACAGAAAGGTAAATTACCTTGGTAATGGATATTACCTGCAGTGATTTCAAAATAGCATGTTAGTTAGAGTTAATTTTGTTAATATGCTCTTTCCAAGAAGAAAAGATTCTTTTCTGTTGAGAACCTTCAATGTGTTTTAGAAAATGCAAGGATTATCAGAAGTGAAAAACTTAATGGAGTTTAAATTAGTTATGAAAAGTAGAGGACTGAGAATAGCGCAAATTTATGAGGGATGGATCTGTCACTTTTCACTTGTCAGCACATGCAACCGGCAGATCCAGGGTCCCAGAACTATTGTTTATTTTGAGCTTTTTTTGTTGATGTTGATATTTGGCTATGCCAGATGGAAAAATGAAGTGCTATCTTCTGTGCTCTCTCCAGACGGAATTGCTATTGACCAGTACTGCAACAAGATTATCCATTTATTCTGAAGTATCAAAGCTTCCAGAGTTTCTTTTCTAGAGTTATTAATGTCTAACAAAGGTAAAATAAATGTAAACATTTGCTCCTATTTACAAATTTAACTCATTCCATGGCTGGCAGATTTCTAATCTGAGTGTTGAATATGTACCAGAAGAATGCTTATGTTAACATTTAATGATCTTGCTGAGACATGGTAGCCTGTGGAATGTAGATAGACCAATTTCTTTGTTTTTAAAAGAGAAAAGCCAACGTTGTGCAATAAATGACTTATGATAATGACTGATCCAGCCATAGTGAAAAGTTGCCCTATTTGGTAAAAATACTCAATAGGGGAGTGTGGGTGTTCTTCTTACACTGAAAAATAAGCATATTTAATCCTGGAAAGTTTTCACCTCTATCCTAGGGCATATGGTTGTTTTCAGAAGAGTTTTTCTGTCTGCTGGTATTGCTGGAAAAACGAAAGAATTTTTCCTGTGTTAAATTTGGGAGGACTATAGAAGATACATTCTGCAATCTCCAGGGTCCAGGACAGAGAGAAATGCATTTTGGCTCAAGAAGTGAACTGTATCCTGAAATGATTTTGCCCCTCTTCTCTGCTCTTATGAACCCCAGTGGGAATTCTGCACCCAGTTCTGGGGACCTCCATACACAAAAGGCATGGACCTATTGAAATGGGTCCAGAGGTCAGCCACAAAAATGGTCAGGGGCTGAAGCACCTCTCCTTGGAGGAGAGCCTGAGAGTTGGGCTTGTTCAGTCTGGAGAAGTCCTCTGGGAAGACCTTACTGTGACCTTTCAAAAGTACGAACAGAGATTTACTGCCAAGGCTTGTAGTGACAGGACAGGGAGCAAAGGTTTTAACTGTAAGTTTGTCAGAGTACTTCTTCCCTGAAAAATTTCTAGTTACCTAATATGCCTTTCAGATTTCAAACTTGGCACAGGCTTGACCTCCTGTTCACTGAACATTATGCCAGTGTTCTGATTTACTCTTCTTATGGATGTCCTTTTAAATTAACCTTTAAAACTCAAAATCATCAAAATAGAAACCAGATTTCTGAAAGGCTGGAAACTGAAAGCAAGAAACCCGATGCTTTCTGCCTACCTGATTGCTGGCTGAATTACTTGTAGTTTTACCTGTTGGTTATGCCTCTAATAACTGTCTCTGACATTTGCACCAGAACTAAAACTGGGGATTATATACCAGTTGATATCCTTCCTCAGGATAGGCAGTGCAGAAGAAAAAGGTTTTGAAAATAAGCATAGAGTGTGGACAAAGGCAAGTGAGATATAGGTGATGACAGGGAGGGAGAGCTGTGGAGATGCCTAGGCATCTTGGGAAAGGAATATCAAGATTGGACATAGTAAGCGGTAGTGTATCTTGGTTTTAAAAGCCAGAGTACACAAAAACAAGTTGCAAAGAGTTCCCCATGACAGAATTAGCACAGAATTGTTATTCTGTAAAGCTTAATGTAATTTACTTACTGAAGGTTACTCCAAAGACTTAGAATCTGCTTTTTCAGAGAAACATTCGTCATTTGATGATATGTAAATATCAAATTTTATTCTTATTTTCTCAGAAGCTTTTTCTTATTGATGATAATGATGCTGCTGCTTGTGATAAACCAAGTTGAGGTTCCTCAGAATGTTTCTGTCTTCAGAAAAGCCTTGTCAGCTTGAGATAGGACACATTCAGAAAGGGAGGAAAACTGTGATATTGTGGGATTGAAAACACAGAATCACAGAATTTCTAGGTTGGAAGAGACCTTTAAGATCATGAAGTCCAACCCATGTTCTAACACCTCAACTAGATCATGGCAGCAAGTGCCACATCCAGTCTTTTTTTTAAAGACATTGAGGGATGATGACTCCATCACCTCCCTGGGCAGATGATTCCAGCATTTGACCACTCTTTCTGTGAAAAACTTCCTCCTTAATTCTACCCTGTATCTCCCTTGGTGCAGCTTGAGACCGTGTCCTCTTGTTCTGTCTGTTGTTGCCCGGAGAAAGTTGCCTGGAAAAAATCTCTATTATAATTTACCACAAGCAGCGCTAGGTTAAAAGAGGAGTTCTGTTGACCTTCTGTTCTTTTCCTCCAAAGTAACTTCTATGTTATTGTCATAGCTTGCTTTGTTCAGGGGACAGAAATATTACTAAATATTTTCTATTAGTTTTTTGAGAAGTTGGTGTGGTGTCTCAGGCTTCTGATGGCCTTATAGTCTGCATGTATGAGAAAAAGACATAAAGTGTTGATTGTTAACATGGTTTTCTTTGAAACAAGACTGGGACAAATGCTTACTAATTGGAGCAAAACCGAGAAAGACAGGAAGAGAGAAAGTTATTTCATGGCCTGTCAAATGTAAATTAACTTTTTCATTTTGTTGGGGCAAGTAATTCCTTACTGATTATTAATGTAAGTTGCAGTTGTAAGCACTTAATGGGCTGCAGGGAGGTGAGGGATGTGGAGAGCTCATACACAGTAACAGAGCACTGTTAAACTCACTTCTCTGGATTCTCTCTTAGACCAGTTTTGATTGTGTTGAGGTTTTCACGTTTCATTAAATAAGCTGTCTTTGGAGGGAGCTTGGGCTCTGTGTTGTTTGAAACAATTTCCTAGAGGTTGCTTGATCATGCACCTTTAACCATGCTTTCAGAATTAATTCTGTTTCAAACAGATATTTGCAAATTCAGTTCCTAAGTAGGAAATACTTCTTTATTACCCTTCGCTTTATGGTTAGATTGAATATACAGTGGAAAAAAAGACAAAAGAATAAATAATTGAGGTGCATTTAAAACTTTGTTTCTGGGATTACACTGACATTGTTCTTTGCTATCTGTGTCAAAGACTACAAGAATTAGTACCAACGTTATTTTTACCACTGAAGCATTCGCTTCTCCAGGGTAGGCTGGATGGGAACTTTAAGGCTGTTATTAGGAAAACCTGATCAAAACTGAAAACCCCAACCAAACAACTACCACAGCCTTTCTGCAGATTAATGCTAAATTTCATAAGTGATACCATCAAGAAACAGGCAGGGGGTAATAAGGTTCAGAGTTAATACTATGCTTCTATGCCTGTTTAGTTTTTTTGTGGTAATGATGGCTGGTTTATGTTCGTATCAATAAATGTAAGCCATAGAAAGCCCTTTATTGATTGCATCCAGAAAGTTTTTGTAAGCAGTTTTTTATTTGTTCGAGACTAAATGAAATTCTCAAGAGTAGATTGATTTCAAGAAAATCAGTTTAATAATGTAGTTACAAATAGAGAAGAACAAATGCTTGAAATTTCAGGTAGCTTTTGAAAAATAACTACGATTCAGGAGGCACAGAAATTCAAGACAACTGAATCTTCAAAACCAGTAATTCAAAATCCTATAAAGATGGAAATAGAACAGTATAGAGGATATCTGTGTGATCTTTTATGCTTATACTGGGCCTTTAATGTAATGTAGTTGTGCTTGGTATTTGCATCTCTTGCTTCAGCTCCCACACAGTGGTTGATGAAAACTGAATTCCAGGACAAGATTAAAAGATTTTATCTTTTTAAAATGCTTTGTGGCTTGCCAGTTTTATTCTTTGTTCTACAATTGATTTACTTTCAGTAAAAGTCAGCCTTGAGTTATTGAAATACCTGTTTTATCTCTTTTTCTAGCTGTTTACATAGTAACTGTGTTTGGATGCCTTTTGGGCTTATGGTACTGCTGTTTGCCTCCTTTTGAAACACAACAAGAAGAGGCAAAAAATTTCCTTCTTTCTAAGTAGATACTGGATGTCCTTGAGGAGAGGCTCCTTATGAAAAGGCACTGCTATATTTTGGTCCTTCAGTACTATTTTCTGTGATGAGTTTCACTACACTCTTTGTCTATAAATGAATGTTACCGTTCTCTCTGGAATGGCAGTAACTGTGCATTGAAGGCTGTGAGCATCCTTTACTAGACTACACTTGCACAGAAGCAATCCTAATGAAACAGCCTTCAGGGAACAGCAAGGAAACTGTGACTAGCTACTAAGCAAAGCAGCCACAGAGACCGGCACCACAAACTGGAGATGTTGTTCAGAGTTTCTTAGCAATAGTGTCCTTCTCTTGCAGGATTTTAATGCAGAAAGGGCGTTTCCTTTTAGCTTGTTAATGAACTATTAATTGTTTTTGTTATGTCTCAGAGATAACTCCAGAGCTGTGAATCTTACTGTACACAGGGGACAATAGAATGGAAAATAAAACATTGCTTGTCTTTAATCTCTGTGTTTTAAAGCATCAAGCTTTGTGTCTCAAGTATTCTTTGTTAGGTGGGTATTGTAAGAGTCCTGCAGTACAGCAGTTAAGAGGAAGTGTGTTTTTGTGCTTTAGCTGCAAATGTCATATATTTCAAGCTGAAACTTAAATTTATGTCAGTTCTTCAGAAAATTACCTCAGAATGATTTTGTCATGAGAGAAGATCTAAAGAGAATGAGAGCTTAGAGGGGGAGGAACTGGTGATTATGTTGTTCACTTGGTTCAAGTACCTGAGTGCCATGTCCATGGGAGTAATCTCTTCTGAATCTGTACATCTTGTCTGCAGCAGCGTGGAATAATCTGCAGAGTGTACAGGTAGATTACCCCTTAAGAAACATGTACTGATTGTGGGACTAAGTCAGTTTTTGGAAAATGGTTCCCTTTCCCACACAAAAGTTGGCTTATATATTAGGTGTTATTTTTGTATGTCCTTAGAGCAGTTGAGATGGTTGAGATTCATGTACCTAAAATCAATAATCCCATAGGCACTTCAGGCTTTCTTTTGGACACACCCTTTTTAAAAGGGTTAAAAAAAGGGCCCTGAAATTACTGACCAGTGAACCTCACCTCTGTGCCCAGCAATATCAGAACAGATGCTACTGGTAGCTATGTCAAATCATAAGGAAGACATGGAGGTGCCTGGAGACAGCAGCGCTTCACCTAGGGCAAATCATGCCTGACTAATCTCACAGCCTTCTATGATGGAATCATGACTGTGTCAGTAGACCAGGGAAGAGCTACAGATATCTCCCTGAACTTCTGCAAAGCCTACAGTATGGTCCCACACAGTGTTCTTGTTGCTGATTTGGAGGGAGTAGGATCTGATGAATGTACTGTGTGATGGGTAAGAGATAGGTTGGCTGGCCATGTCCCAGAGTTACAGTCAACAGTATCCAAGTGGAAACCAGTAATGACTGGTGTCTCTTGGGGGTCTCTACTGGGACAAGTACATTTTGATACCTTAATCAATTGCATAAAATAATTGAGCAGAGCCTCAGCAAGTTTGTGGATGACACCATGCTGAGTGGTGCAGTTGATAGGCTTGATGAAAGGGATGCCATCCATTGCGAGATAGCATTGCGCCATGTGAACCTCAGAGGGTTTAACAAGGCCAAATGCAAGGTCCTAACCCTGGGTGAGTGTGATTCCCCATTCCCATGGAGACTGGTGAATGAATTGACTGAATACAGCCCTGCAAAGAAAGACTGTGGGTGTACTGGTGGATTAACATTCACATGAGCCAGCAGTGTGTGTTTGCAAGTCATGGTTTAGAACCATGTCCTCAGCTGTTGGAAGAGAAGCATGGCCAGCAGGTCAAGAGAGATGATTCTACGCCTTCTACTGCACTCTGTTGAGACCCCCATCTATTGTACTGCATCCAGCTCTGTGGTCTTTGTGGTTTTAAATGGAAAGAGGGTAGATTTCGGAATATAAGGAGGATAGAAGGAAGAAAGTTAACAATGAGGGTGGAGAAACACTGGAGCTGGTTGTCCGCGTGGATTTTGTGGAGAAGTTTTAGAAATTCCATCACAGAAAGTATTAAAGGCAGGTTGAACAGTGTTTTGAGCAACCTGGTCTAATGATAGCTAGACTAGATGGTATTTAAAGGTTCCTTAAAATCCAAATGGCTCTATGATTCTTTGAAATCAGTTTGCACCCTAATGAATGAGCAGTGAATTTTCTCAGTGGACTTGAACTGTCATCTGATGCAGGTTTTTTGGTTGCAAAGTTCTTAAATGATTTCCTGGTCCTGATTTATCGTCAGTCTTTCATGTTTGATACTTGCACAAGACAGCTGGAAACAGTGTGATTTTTATGAACTTAGTTCATCAGAAATAGGAGGATACAAAGGTAACAGATAGGGAATCGTCAAATTAGCTTATCTGACACAAATAGTACTTTTGCTGTATTTATATAGTTCTTTTTCTCCAATTGTGACCTTCTACTGGGAACCAGACTTAACACCTTGCTAACATTTTGTTGATGCTTGGCTGTGTAGCCTCTTCAGGTACAGTTCATGTCTTGACTTTTGAGTGTTAAGAGCACCAGTAAAATATTGGTACTGTGTTTATGGGTGTAGTAATATTTCTACATTAAGCTGATTTCCTGAAGGTTTATTGATGCTGTAAATTTTTTACCAGATGATTTCTTGCTGAACAGCTCCTTGAATAAGCAGGAGAAAATGATCCCCAGAGCAAAGCACTGCTGTCAATAAACCTACGGAAAACATTCCTTGCCTTTCTATGTGCACTGTAAAGATATGAAACCTCAAATTTTAGAATACTTCATGGTTATTGAGTCTTTGGTTATTCGGTAATGCTGCACTATTAGTTCAGGAAGAAATCTTTTGATGTACTTGATACTCGAGCTGTAGGGTATGTGGGTAAGCAAGTTGCTGGTGATTTGAATCCTTCAGACAATCGTGTGAAAGTGACTCTTTTTTTTTTTGCAGGTATGCGTTTAGCTTAAAAACATGCAAATATTTTCAGAATTTAGACCTTGCAAGATGAAGTTGGGTGGCTGCCAAAGCAGTGGCCTCTCTCCTTGTCCCAGACTGCTGTGGAGGGGATGAAACCATCTGGTTGACTCTGTGGGTTACCAGGCCATCTGAAGTGTAGTTATCCTCATTCTTCCCTAAAAAAACATGTAGCTGCTAAAGTTAGTGGAGAAGGAAGAAGGCAACTGCTAGGCCACAGTACTTCCTTGTATGAGGTGAGGGGGCCCTTACTATAAGTGTGTTCGCAAGCATAGTGTTAAAGAAATTTAGATGAGTTTTGTTCTCATCTCCATTAGGTGGTTTATTGCATGTCTTGTGTGACAGTCTGGAAAAATAGCAGTGTTAAGGTCTGGGATCTTGCTCTTCGCCGGTTCATTGTTACCAAGCCTTGTGGTCATCTTCACGCCTTAGGTCTTAGGTTGGTTTTGGTGGGGGTTTCTGTCAGTTTTATGGTCTGTGTTGAAATATGGCTGTTACAGTTCATAAACCACAATCTATGGCTGTCTACTCTAACTATTTATTTAAAAATAATATTTAAGTCACTGGGTTTCTCTTTACTAACTATTATTAATGTTCAGATTTTTAGCTCCAGGTTTTACTGTAATACCTCTTTGACTTACACAACATAGCCTTATAGTTCAGATAAAGTTCAGCTTGCATCCTAACAATTCAAGCTACTGATATCTACTTCCAAATAATATAACAATTTCAACACTAAGGTAAATGGTATGTGGATGGGGTTATATTCAGATGGCTGCTATAAGGGCCATTTTGTGGACAGTTCCTGGAGTAAGCTGTCCAGTTTGTACCTGTAAATTTAAATTAAATGTTCCTTGAAGTAAAGGTGTTTATGCCATCTTGTAGAGACACAACAGAAACTTGAGGTAAAAAGATCTTTCTTCAGTTCTGATTTTTAGACGAGTTTTGTTTATGAAGCTGAGACCTGCTTCATATTCAGGCTTTTTGCTGTACTAAAGTAAATTTATCTGTTCTTTTTTTAAGCTCTGATATTGTTATATGTCAGACTTCAGGGTTTTAAAATACAAAGAACCCTTTAGGTTGCTCTCCTTTTCTCTAGAAGTGTCTTGGAGGTGTCATACAGTCAGAAGTTTGACTGGAAGATACACTTTATATATATGCAATTAATGTAGGCCTAGATTTTGTTTTGAACTCTCAGTTTTGTCATTTTCATCCCATTTTCTTGCTGGTTAGTAAGCATGGTGTGTGTTTCTCTGATAGCTGCAGAAAAAAGAAAAGCTGAGAGAGCTTTTCTTGCAGAGTGTTACCATGCTTCCTGACGATTACTAGATATCTAAGTTTTCACTGGGTGTGTGGAATTGACGACAGCACTCCTTGGCTGAAAATTACAGTGGGGAAAACAAGTAAGGTTGACTCGGTCAGGATATGGAAGGGGACACCAGAACTCAGAAAACACCAGCAAATCTATGCTGGTTGCAGTTTGACAAGAGCATGGATTTCTTGACAAGTAGAAGAAGCAGGAGAAAAGGAAGGAGAGAAGTTCAGGAGGCATTTAACCTTCTTTTTTTCTGCTTTAGTGGCTTTAGGCTGCTTCCTGGCTAGAATGTGTTCCAGAGTTTTATCACAACGCCTAAGATAGGTCTTCTCCATGCTGAGGAGTTGCTTTAAATTATCAGTGTTGTGTCCCATACCATGCAACTGAAAACATTAGCTCTTCCTACAGTGTAATAGATTCTTTCATCAACTTAAGGTAAAGTGGATGAAAATCCATGGGAATTTCAATTTGTTGGAGTTTATAAAAGGAGGAGTGGAAGGAAGAGGGGAACAATGGCAATCCTAGTATGAATTCTATGCAGCTAGCATAAATGTATCGTGTTTCTTCTTTGTTTTGCACACGTAGAGAAAAAAGTTTTAAGGTATTATATACTTAATTTGCAGCCTTGTTCCTACTTGACCAACCTCAGTAGCTGTATCTTTTATTGAACTCACCACTAACTTTTCTGTCGTAACAGCAAAGTATTCTGTTTACCCCATTAACTAAGTTCTTTGTTGCAGTTTGAAAGATTCTTGGTTTAGAAGGTGCTTCTAAAATCTAAATAATATGCCACAGGTACAGGAACATTGTTGACTAGTACATTATAATAATCTGCAGAAGTGGTTTGCATTATTTTGTTGGAAGGTGAGGAAGATCACAGATAACTTAACCTCCCTTCCTTGTATCTTTTCAAATAGACTAACCATCCAAGGCTGTACCTCGCCAGATATACGCCATTCAACTCACAGGTTTTTTAAAGGGAGCAGTTAATTAAGAGTCTAAGGTTGATCCAATTCAGACTTTGTTTCCATGCATTTCCTACTTTCCAAACTCTAGTCTGCAAATCAAACACTTAGCCCAGAACTTGTCTGATTCATGCAAGTTAGTAAGACTGAAGAGATTCCCTCTATAGATAAAGTAGGTTTAATAGTATAGGTATTTCCTATGAGACTGATGCTGGAGAGTCAGTGAATTTATTAATCAGCATCATTCACTTAAGCAGTGAGATACTTCCAGTAGCACTGAAGTTTCTGAATTAAAAGATTTGAATTCACATCTCTTTTTCCCTTGGACCAGCATTGTGTGTGTTTGGATGGTTTAAATTGGCAAGCATGACACTGGCCTTTCAAACCTGATACTGATTCTCTTTATTACAATGCAGAAGTTAGACAGAACCATGAAATTCTGAAGATTCTTTTTGCTGTTCAGTTTAATGTGGGAGTTTAGGAAAAAAAAAAAAAAGCCCCTTTCCTATGGTAACTGGGAGGTGTAGCAGTGTTTCTTTCTTGCCTGTTCCAAAAGAATGGATATTTTTCCTGGAGGGCAAGTCATAGTACTAAGCTGGTATCTCACTTTATTTGAAGAAGGGTATGCAAAAGAATTTAACTGTGTTTAAAGAGGTTATATATATATATATATATATACATAGTGCATCAATTGAAGCGCATTACTCTCTACCCTGTCTGATACTGGTAATGGTGAAGGGATGCCTGATCTGATGTTTCATGTATGCCTGCTGTGTTTTGGTGGTGTCTCAGCATAAATTGAGGGTACTCTTTTGTCACCCAGGTATTGGAAGCTGTGAGTCTGAGAAAACCTGACTGTTACAAAGTGCCCTGTTACTTGCCCAGCATGGAAATTGCTTTGTGGGAGAGAGGAAGTTCAAACTAGGATTAGGTTTGAGAAAATGATGGGCATTAGACCTCACAGTTGCATCTCCTGAACACAGTAGCAAGGAAGTGCATGTGGGAAGGTGCTGTGGGCAGTGGCCTGTGTGCTGTGTTCTGCTCCTTACATAGGAGTCTTGATGGCATTTTCCCAACTCTCTGTCAGCTTTGCAGAGATAATTCTTCAGTCAGAATTAAAGCTTTGATTGTAGTAGCCCTAGGGTAAGCTAGCCCTGGACTGCAGTTGGTCTTGAGTTGGTCTGAAATTCCTGTCAATTTGGGGATATGAAGGCAGTTTAACGGAGTTTGTATTTACTCCCTGCAGTCGGTGCAATGCAAATTGGCTTTTGTTCCTTTCAGTCCTTGGGCATCTCTAACGGTTAAACAACAATTGAAAAGTCTTTGGCACAGACTAGAGAGCTGCTGAGGTCATCTTTTGAGATTCTGACTGTGATCTTCCTTGCAGGTAGGTGAAATGTGATTAACCTGTCTTCAGGTTTGTCTCAGTGCAATCAGTCAGAAAGACAATGCTTTAAAAACATAACTCAGTTATTAAAAACTGCTTTTATATTTTATGCATATAAATGTAAAAAATATTTTTAAGATCAGAGAAGTCCTACAGGACTTTCCTGACCATTGAACTCAACATTATAGATTGCACTGTCATGAAGCAGAGCCTTTAGGTGGTAGTCTGCTGTGTCAGTGTCTTCAGATCTGTTACCTCTGCTGGCCCATTCAAGGGACTGTACTATCAATGCTATCTTTGATGTAAACCCTTTTCCAAAGGCAGCTTTTGGTGAGGCTGTTGGTGAGGTCAGCCAGCTCACTGGTGCAAAGCAGCCAGGATGTGTGTAATGCCTTCACTTCTCGCAGTTAGGGATTGTGTCTTATATTTTGTTATTGTACTGTAGGGTAGACTGCAAATGAAACAAATGTGTCATAAAGGCCATGAAAATCCTTAAGAGAAAAAAAAAAGCAATTGGTTAGCAGGTTCTCTGCTAACTGCGAAATAGTTGAGTTTGACTGAAATATGCAGATAAAATCCAAGCTAGAATTTCTTTTTGGTAATGTGAATATTGTTAGAATTTAAGGTATAGCATCATGAAAACTGATGAGCTGCCCTGGTGTATTATGTTGCATTAACTAACTGGAAGCTCTGCTACTGGAGCTATGTTGCTTCTGCTGGTATCTGTTATAGCTAGAACAAAGTCAGCTTATCATCATGATGGTGCATGCGATCACGGTTTGTGAAAAGCCTGTCTGTAAAGTACATAATATAGCCTGTAATGCAAGGTCCACATTTATGAATTTTAATTTGTTAGAGAGTAAGTCTTAGGAATTTAACCTCTTGAAATTCCTTTCATTATCCACATGCGTGGATGCCTGAAACAAGTTTATGTGTATTTTTTGTAATTTGGCTGAATTTACCTATTTTTTGTTGGCTATTTCCTTATTTTAGACCAATTCAAAAGGTTGCATTTTACATCAATTCTGCCTCTGGTGTAATGGTCAGAAAGATATCAAGCTTTACCTTTAATACTGTGTTCTCTTAAGTTTTGTAGCTTGCTTTGCTTTTGAGCTTGAACTGATTCCAGTTCAAGAAAACATGTGGAGTGCTTATAGTGAAACACTTGCAGTTTGCTTACGTCTAAATCAAGTGGGAGGGGAGCACTGCATATTTCGAACAGTTTAAAACTAGTTCTTTTTTCCCTTTTCACCTTGAAACTTCAACTGTATAGTGATTTCTTCTTTGCCTTCTCTTCCTACAAAAAATACACAGTATGATCATGCATTACTGTTGTTCAAGCCAGTAAAATGACCCCTATTGCAAAATAATATTTTTTCTGAAGTGGTAAGTCAGAAAGAAGCTTTGTGAAATATTTTCATATATTCTTTGGACAGAAATCTCAGGACTGGAGTAAGCCTTTGTAGGGATGTACTGTCCCTTTTGTTCCTAGGCTTAAAGAAACTTGTATAGAAACATTAAGCAGGCAGAAATTCCACTACAAGAAAATTGTACACAATTAAAACTTTGACCTTGGAATTCTCCTCTTTTAGTCTTAATGTATTGCTGGAATGAGGCTGCTGGTTTGTGGTTACCAGGTAGTACAGTATATGAACTTGAATTGCATAGCTTCTCCTTATTTTTATATGCCTGTATGTACTTTAGTGCATTTGTTTGTTTTGGATTGATGAGCTAGCTATAATTTAATTCTGTTTAAAATTCTTAAAAAATATATGTGAAGACATTGGCACACTTATAAAATGTCTCTGATGCTTGTTCTGTTATCAAACCTAGCTGTTTCTTGAGAACTAAATCTTGAGAAAAGAAAGTTTGCTATATTTACCTTTATTTTTAGTGTTCACAGAATTTGGGTTATCATTTTAGTTATTTTTTTTTCTCCCTTCCCTCCTTGTTTTCCAGGTAGTATTGGTACAGCGTTTCAATGCCACACAATCCATCAAGATCACATTTGTACTGATGACAGTGACAAGGTGAGATTTATGTGAATGTTTCATTCACAAGATGAATATGCATTGCAGGGTTTTTATATATTGCTTTTACTACACAAACGTCATTGTTTTGCAGATATAGCAGTCAGTTTTCAGAGTTACTTTTTGAACTGTCTCTATCATAGTAAGATACATATTTTTCTCCAGACAATCTTTTAGACAGTTAATGAGAAATTTGTCTTTAGTACTGTATTTTTATTTTTGCTTGTGTTCTTTGCCATATTGACACCCTCAGTTAATAAATAATGGCAATGGCTTTGCCAATTTCTAGATAAGGTAACATGTCTTGTTTCTTCTGACTTTAGAGATTAGAGCCTAGCTAAGTGTTCAAAGCTTTTTGCTTTGTTTTGTTTTTTTCACAGTAGCCATATTTTTCTCTTTTTGAATTGAGAATTGAAGCTTTTACATGTTAGGACTTCTGTTCTGTCGTGCATCTTCAAAATAGCAACCTGTCTAGTAGTGTGCATGTGTTTTCCTAACCCTTTCTGGCATATTTGCAGATTAGCTTGCTTGGGGGTCAGTAGAGTACTGTGTATTAAATGTTCAGTGATACTTGGATCACTACTGTAAGTGTGGCATGCAGAAAAGAGTAGTTTTGACATTGAACTCCTTGTGAGACTGGATGTTGATGGTTTTACCTTAAGTTTTATTGTCTGTAAATACTGCAAATTGATTAACTTTAGTTCAACATGTAATGTATCTTACACTGTAGGCATGTATGACACGTTCATAGTAAACTAACTTCTTGGCTTGACATGTCTGGGAAGTGGTGGGTATTGGTCAAATTCTAAATAATTTTTCTTGGGAAATGAAAAAATCTATGGGGCACTGTCTTAATAAGTACACTAATAATTGTGCTTTGAAACTCTGGAAGAAGTTAATTATATAGTTGTTCCAGCTTATTGTAGAGCTAGAGTTGTTTTCAGAAAGAGCTTCTTTTACTGTTCTACTCCCTTCTCTCTCACTTTCCTTCCTCTAGTTTTATGGGGAGTGTTTTGTTTGTTTCTTTGTTTTGTTTCTAGGTGTTTTAGGGGGTTTTTTTTGTTTGTGTGGGTTTTTTGGGTGTTTTTTGTTGGTTTTATTTTTTTGTTTGTTTGTTCAGGATTTTGTTTGTTTTTTATTTAGAGTGTTTATATTTGTTTCTTGTTGGGTTGGTTTTTGGGTTTTTTTTTTTTTGTATGGTTTAGTGTTTTAGTTTAATTTTACTTTTAGGTACCACCCTAGATTTGGTTACTGGTTCATCCTACAGATACTGATCAAACATGCTATCTAGAGCATGGCTAACATTATTTTAAATTTCCACTTCATAATCTGGCTAGCTATATTCAACAGTATTTACTGCTTTGTTTTTTGGGCCTTGTATACTCTGCACTGGAAGATTCTTGGATGAGGAATGGGGTGGGGGAAATTTCATTTCAGAGCCATCCTAATGCTAATGCCTAACCTAACCATTTTCCTTTTGTGAGTCATTACATGGAATACCATTTCTTGTGTTACACTGATTGCCTTTCCTTAGTTTTATGTCACATCAAGGCAATTAAAGCTTGTTTAAATCTTGATGGAAAATCTGTTTGATAGTTGCTTCACTGGTTTGGGGGCAGGGGAGTAGGAAAGGGTGTGGCAGCTTGCCTGGTATAAATTTCAGGAGAGTGGTTGTTTGGCACACCACCTGCCTCCATATTAATAGAGGAATTAGGCCAAATGTTATTTTTTGCATATTTAGAGATGGTGGAAGAAGATAGTCTTTCTCCTTAGGGATGATTCTGCACCAATTGAGAAAGAACTTCCAACTATAAACTTTAGTTAAGTAGGACCAGTATAAAAAGCAGAAAGAATGTGGTTTTGGCTCTCTTTAAGAGACACGTTTTTCCCTCAGGTGTCAGGTTTATTTGGTAAGGGTTTTGATTTCTCTGTAAGAATATGTGAAGCTGTCTGACATGGATTTTGTAGGAAATTCTAGTTGATTCCTTGATTAAACTAGTCACTTGTTTGGAAAAACAATGAACCATCCTCTTGTGCAGATCTCTCTGGATGGCATCCTGTCTTTCAGGAGTGTCAACCACATCAGCTTGGTGTCATCCCTAAATTTGATGAGGGTGCACTCGGATCCTTTTATCTGTTTCACTAATAAAAGTATTGAATAACACTGGTCCTGGTACAGATCCCTGTGGGACACAACTTGGCACTGATGTCCATTGGGACTCTGAGCTTTTGGTCACTGCCCTTTGTATGCCCACTGATTGGGGTTTGTTGGTTTTTTTCCAAAGGATTTGTGTATATGGATAGACTTTTTTTAAATCATAAGTAATGCTTCCTTAAAGTAGCCTGTGCTAGGGCACAGTTGCAATCCCCTCTCACTCCTTGCTTGTATTCACATATGCCTATATTCTTGTGTTAGTTTTGGTCACAGTTTCCACTGTGAATTACTTTGAAAATCAGGTTCTGATTTATTCTGCTATTACTGAGAGATACCACCTATTCATTTTGGTATGAATATAATTTAAATTATACTAAATGCTGGATTTAATAAATTTTTCTACAAATGTATTAATTGTTGGGGCTTTTCATATTCATTCTGGAAACTTTATGAAAAGCATGCATTTAAAATAGTTTGACATACATTTGATTAGCCAACAGGCATATTTCAGCAAAGTAATTTACTACTTTTTGCCTGATTGTGCAGAACCAGTTTTTGCATTTTAGAAGAAATGTAAAGGTTAGTATTTGACTGGTAATCCACACATATTTTACAGTATTTTCTCCACAGGCCCAGATGTCATTTTCTGTACAACAGCATGAGAAAAGTTCCACACCACACATGCTAAAGGAATGTTGCAATCTTAATGAAAACAATTCCCAGGCTTCCAGTCCAATTACTTGATTTTGTTGACTTGGCACATGAGAATCTTGAATTCATGTTCAGTGACATCAGCAGAAAACCAAAGTGTAGATTTTTCATGTGTGGACTCACTGCATTAAGTGAACTTGTCTCATTTTGTAGCGTCAAAAGCAGTGCTTCTTGTATTACAAAGAAATCTAATATAGCATAAGTATAAAATACATTTCCCATTTTATTTGGTGTAGTAAAGTGAATAGAATTAAAATTTATTTTAAAATAATTGTTGCTTTGGTGGTGGGAGCTTTTAAACTTCAGTGCATGAGTCAGGGCAGTGTTTTTCCATGTTTTTCATTTCTTTGATTTTTGCTTTAAAGTAGAAATATTAAATAAAAACTGAAAAAGTCTCTTTATTGAGCACAGCATTTAGGGAAAGGTACTTGTAAGAAGGAACTGGTATTCCTTAGTATATCATTTTAATGCTCAAGCAGTGGATTCCTACTAGGGTTAGAGATATATCTCCATATACTCTGCAAGTATATCATCCTGCAGAGGCTTTCAATTATACGAAGTTTATTAGCTTTTAAAATACTTTTTTGTCCCTTGGGTGGCTGTTTCATCAGTGGTGTGCTTCTGTTAAAGAACGCTGACTCATTTTGAAAAGAAAATCCAGAGATGCAACCCTTAACTACTCTTGCAACATCCCTTCTCACAGACCTCATCAAGTTACCTATTCCATACAGTTAAAAACCAGATTGGCCACCTAGTAGTAATGACAAAAAAAAAAAAAAAAAACACTGGAATTTTTTCCAGGGAGATTTCTGGGAAAAAATCCCCTGGAATTTTTTTTTCTAGTACTAAGGGGTTGGTAATTATACTTTGCTTTTCTCCTTTTTAGCTTATTGTAATTTATTTATTTTACTTTCACAGTATGTAAATAATTTTTTTTTTCTTTTTAATACTTTTGACTGAAATACATAGCTACATGATTTATTTTACTATTTCTAACCTTTAAATTTCCTAGCTATAGTTGGTGCATCTTCCACACACATTTTGTGTCACCTGCTTGAGGTCACCCTGCCTTGACAGGGGAATTGGATGGGATGATCTCCAGAGGTCCCTTCTAACCCTAACAATTCTGTACTTCTATGGACTTCCTCCCATTTGCCTGTCTTAACAAAATTGTCATGGATGTGAGCTACTCAGTCTGTAATAAAGAGGCCTGTCAACTCATTAAAAAGATGTTTTCACAAGAAGGGAAGTATTTTTAAGTTCTAATCCTAAAGTAAAAATTAGCAGCTTTCTGTTCCACTTTGGATGGTGCAGCCTACGAAATTCACATGTAGTTGAACAAAAAGCGATTAACGAATTCAGGTATTTGGAGGACCCATCACATTTATTTGTATATGATGTATTATATAGGACCACATGCACCTCTTGTGGGGAATGTGTGAGGGGCAGTACATAGAAAAATGGGAATATCAGGAGGAATTTCTATTGTCCCCTCCAATTTCAAAACTGGAAAATTTTCTTGTCCAATTAGGACAGGTCAGATTCATTCTTCATGTGGTGTATTGTTGTCACATCCGCATGCCCACACACACTTAGTCCCAGTTCATTCTGTCTGTGTTTATTGAGCAGCTTTATGCCTTTTTCATTTTACTTTTGGCAGCTGCAAGGATGTCATTTACCGATTTTCAACCACTTTCATGCCTAGTGAGTCATCTCCTTTAGAAAGTTAGTTCTTTATACCTACAGCAAATGCTTGTTTTCCTGGTTTAGAGTTGGGAAAAAACCTTAATTACGCTGAGGTAGAGAGTGTAGGGAGGTTGGAAAGGTGAAAAGTAAGGCGGTAGTATATTATTTGAGGGGAACAGCTCGAGTAAATCAGTTCAGTGAGGCTCCGTTTGCTGCCTTTGCTGATCAGGGCTGCATCCCGAGCCGGCACCCTTGTGGCACCGTCAGCAAATCCTGTTTATCCAGTGACTCTCGAGAGTTAGGTGAGGGTCGGTCTCCTCAATCGACAGAAGCGGAGGTGGCCTCAAGCTCAAGGCCTCGGGCTGGACGTGAGGAAGGATTTCTTCAGCGGGTGGTCAGACACTGGAACGGGCTGCCCGGGGAGGCGCTGGGGTCGCCGTCGCGGAAGATGTTTAAGGAAACACTGGACGTGGCACCCATTGCCACGGTCTGGTTGGCAAGATGAAGATCGGCCCCAGGCCGGTCTCGGAGGTCTCTCCCGGCGCTCTGCGCTGTCGATCCTGTGAAACCGAAACTAAACCGGGGCCGGGCGGGGGGGCCGTGCCGTCACCGCGGCGCGCAGGCGCGTTGGGCCCGCGGCCGCACCGGGCGCAGACAAAGAACGCCTCGCGCCGGCCGTGGTGTGACGTCATCGGCCAGCGGGGAATGATGTCACCAGCCCGGGGGGCGGGGGCCGCGCTCCCGGAAGCGCTGGCGGAAGGGTCGGGCCCGGCCCGGGGCGGCCGCGGCGGCCCCGAGGTTGAGGCGGGGCAGCCCCGCGGGAGCCGCGGCCGAGGCGGCGGGGCCGCAGGTACCGGCGGGGCCGCACGTGCCGGCGCGGGGAGCGGCGGGGGGCGGGGCCTCGGCGGCGGCGCCCGGTGCCCGCGGCTCGTCAGCCGGGCGGGGGAAGGCGCGATGTCCCGGCGGCGCCGGCCGCCCCCCGTACAGGTAGAGGGTGAAAGAGGCCGTGTGGCGTGGGCCGACGGGGAGCCCGAGCTCCTTCCACGTGGGCGGCCCGCGAGGTGGACGAGAGCTGGGGAAGAGGTGTAATTGTCTGACGTTGTTAAAGCTGTTTTATCTGCTTTGGCAAAAGGCAGAACCGGAACCTGAAAATTACCGGCTTTCTGGGACTGAACTGCTGTGTGCTGTCTTCAGGACAGGCAGGTTAATGTGCAAGGCGGTAGCAAGTGTTTCTGAAGCAGTGAACGTCCTCCCATCCGTGTAGTAAAATGACATCTCTAGGTGTCTGTAATCCTCTTAAATTAGTCGAAAGAACAGCTGTTTAAGGGAACACTGATTTAGCAAGCATAAATGTTAGGGCATTCGGTATTTTTTTAGTGCACGTGACTTAATTCCTAAGCAACACAAACGGAATTTCTTTTTTTTTTAATGCTTGAACTGTAAAGTTATATCTTTTATCCTTACGAAGTGTGTTTTTAAACGTCCTGTGCATTGAGATCTTAAGTGGGGGCACCCATTTCAAATTGTAACTGCTCAGAGCAAGTAGCTTAGTTATTATTTACACAGAAGTTCATTGAACTGGAAGTCATGACGATGTTTATGAATGTATAGTATTTGCATTTTGAAAGAGATTTTTGAGGGTGGTATTTGAAGCAGACCTGTATTTTCTGGTAAGTTCTTCACATGTGGAGTGGGTCAAGCAGAATGGTAAGATGAACAGGATTAATAGAAGTCTGCCATATTCAAGTACTGAATTACATTAATATTTAATTCGATGTTGCTGATGGTGTGCTTGTTCTTAAATGTCATTCACTGAAGCAACTGCTTTGGTTTCATGTGCCAAATTCATGCTATTTATCCACATCCTGGGGATCTTGCTGTCTGCTGACCCAACAGACTCCTTAACTGCTTTGCAGCATTATATAACATTACCTTTCTTACATTCAAGGGGGTATTGTGGCTGTGGTATTAGAGACTTATTGCTCTGAGAGAAGAAAAAACTCCTTTTGGATACTAATGTGTGAAGTAAGAGAAGGGAAGGTGCAGTCATTAGACTATGAAGTCTGAGATGGAAGAGCGGATAGGTTTTGTGGCAGGTTTCATGGCTGGTGATAGTTCATAATCCTTACCAAATCTCTGGGCAAAAATGAACTATATGCATACATAGAGTAACATGTGAAGAAAGTTTTCAGGGAATTGTAACTTGGAGTTATGCTACTTGTGAAAAGTGTCAATTGTGAAAAATTGTATGTGAATAAAAGGGTCTTAAAAAGTAAAGATTTAATGATCTCCTTTGTAAATCTTACTTTGTTATCTCATGGATTTACAGAGTAGGTTAAACTTCATTTGATTCTTACCTGGTTCACTTTGTGGGGCTTTTATAATTAACCAAAGTATAATAAATACTGAATTGAAGTTGCATGTTGTTAAGTCCTTGCTTTGTACCTGCACTGGTGTTGAAGTAACAGTATATAATTGACTTCTGAAATACAAGGATTTGGCTCAGAAGCTTACATTAGTTGAATCACTTACTGTTGTGATTTGTCAGGTTTATGTATCAGCTATTCTAAATATGTTTTTTTAATATGGCTTACTGACATTATAATAAGAGAGAATTTTTATGATTTAAAGTGGACTGTTGAGGAAGTCAAGTTATTTTTTCAACTTTTTGCTTAAAAAGTCTTTAAGAGTTGTGATGGTTTTTATGTAACATCTTCCTAAAATATAAAAATTGTGTGATGAGGGAGGGAAGTTACTTCTTCAGATCTGGCTGCTGTTGAATTGTAGTCTTGTACAATGAAACTGGTCTTGTCATAAGTCAAATTTGTCATACGTGTTTGTTTGTAGAGACTACATGGTCTGAATTGCTGGGGATCTAATGAGAATCTGTACAGAGCAGGTCTTTGAGTTACAATGTTCTCAGGTTGTCTTTGTGTTATTTTACCATCCCCACCTTGCTTCAGAAGGATGGGAAAGGTGGAAATAAGGGTAGAGGAAGTGTATAGAACTTCTTTTTTCCTAATTTTAGTCAGAAAGTTGTTTTGCCTGTGGGAAGAGTGATTCTTAAAACTTGTGGAAGAAGATACAGGCTTGAGTTAATCAGTTCATATGGAAGTAGAACTTGTGGTTTCCTTTTCTATGTAAGAATTTATATCAAGTTAAATTATCTAATACAGAATATTTAAATTCTGCTGTGGGCAGAACATGATGACATCTGTGATTTAACAGGATGGTTTTAATATTTTTTACTCTTCAGTTTCACATGGGAGTGGGTAGATTCCTCTTCTAATAAGTTCTTTAAAGATAAGGAAACTTGTTTTGCTTTTTGGTGCCCTCTACTGATGCCTTTGTCAGAACATTGAAAACTGGTGCTGGTTTTGGCCTTTAATAGCAGTGCATGCTATTAAAGGGCAGCAACAGCTGCCCTTTAAAAGCACTGGGAAGGGGGAAAAGAGAAAAGAAGCCCTTTTACACTTTGAGTGTTTTGCTGTTTGCCTTCCGACCAGATTGCATTGGAACTGTACCTCACCTGGTAGAAAAGTAGGTAAGCAGCAGACATCGGACTTGCTACTGCCTTCTGTTGGCATTGTAGCAGTAGAAAGGCTGATTTGCTTTTCTCCTCTCAGGAAAATAGAGACTTTCTTACTTTAATGTATGCAGTTCCTGGTTCTCAATAAATACATTCTGGGTTTGCTGTCTCAGAATTTTTTATCTTCTTGTTTATTTTTGATAACTTTGCTTTTTTTGTATTTCCCACTAGTACCTCAGTTACTACAAAAAATAACCAGTGCTTCATGTGAGCACCACTACATAGGCTCTGCTTTGCTTACTTTCTGTTTAAGTAGCTGTTTCATCTCATCAGTCTTGCAGTTTTGTTCCTTTGCAAAATCTGTGAACACCTCCATTCTAAAAAAATTCAGAAATTGCAGTAAGTCAGGTACATTCTCTCTACAGAACCTCTTACCTTAGCCTTGTGGTCTGTCTTTGCCAGCTTTGTTTATTTCTGACTGAAGTGGGTATTTATTTTTTTTGTCACAGTGCAGTAACTGTAAATAGTGTGAGAAGGGATGGGAACATTCATGGCACAATTTATGGTGCTGCTGAGCAGATGCTCTGTCAGTCTTCATGAAAGCTTTAGGAGATGACTTTTTAGACAAAAATTGGGGACTTTTCTTCCTTATTCAGGTGACCTTATTAGATGACCTGTTGGGACTGTTCTTTAAAAAATTTGTGGTGTGCTGAATATTTTTGATAAACCTCATTTTGAAAATCTAAGTCTTGGAAATTAATCTCTTGCAAGACTGTTTTGTTTGCAAGTACTGAGGGGAGGGCATTTTTGATCTGTCTTCTGTGTTTGTGTCTTGGTAAAACATCAGAACTGAATACAAAGCAAGATGGGAAATGAAGAGATGGGAGACATAAAAGACTAGAAAATTCATTTAAAATAGCATTTGGAAGGCAAGTGAGTTCCAAGTGGCTCTGAGAAAAACATTCAGAGATGGGCACAAAGGACCTGGTAAGACCAATAGGCATTTAGTAATTTTGTATGTGAAGCTCTACTGAGCATAGGTTACAGATCATATGTGACGCTTTCTTCCTCTTTTATTTAATTTCCTTACTGTATCAGAGAACAGCCAGAGTACTTTTTCTCAAATTCAAATACAAAGACCTAGTATAGTTCTTGTATTCTTTGGGTCTGCTTTCTGTAAGTGACTATTTATGTGAATCTGTTTGTTCACCATTGGGCAGGACTTGAGAGTGTTTTATAAAAGGACATATCTCACCAAATTTCTTCATGGTTTTAAGTTCTTGACGCCTATTTTTTCCTCCTTATAAAAGGTGTGGCATAAGGTTTAAGAAGTGAGTCAGCAAACCATGCTTATTTGAGTGTGTTTGGGGAGCAAGGCTGATGTTCCTTTGCCTATCATCTAATGTGTATCGTGGTTTGTTTTTTATTGACCTTCCTTTGACTTCATATGAGAATAATCTTGTTTTCAAAAGTAAATGGAAATATCTGCACAAGTAGGAGCTGTTTTTTGAAGTTGAGAATCTGCAGTGTTTCCTCCTGTGTTCCTTGTTAACTTAGCAGAAAATGCCAATTCTTTCTTGGTTTTGTCATCTCAAATAATTTGTTGCTTATATTGAGGAGTGAATTCTTTGCCCATTACATGACCTGTTTGATGACAGCCTCCCAACATGTGTGTTTTGCAGGGGCAGAGGAACCAGCCACTGCTGCAGTAGTTAATATGTTTACAGGGCCTTTACTGGGTCTGACACATGTAAAAAAGGAAATTCTGCAAGCTACTAAGGGTAAAAGGTGTGTGTAAATCGGAGCTCTAGAGAAGAACGTTTTTTTCCCCCTAAGCTTTTTAAAGCAAGTCTTACTAATTTATCCAAGCTGTTAATAAAAACTAAATTATGTGTATGTATTTAAATCAAGTAGACTCTATTATGTAGCACATTGTCTAAATCGGATGAGCTTTGAAAAGAGTAAAAGAATCCTTTAGATTGAAAAGGACCCATAAGATAGATGATCAAGTCCAGCCATTAACCTTGTACTGTCAAGTCTAGCACTAAATGACCTCCCTATGTCTTTTTATTGCCTCCAGAGATGGTGACTCAACTGCTTCCCTTGCTTGTTCCAATGCTTGACAATCCTTTTTGTGAGGAAAATTTTCCTAATACCTGATTTAAGCCATTTCTGTTGCAAGCTGAGGTCATTTCTTCTTGTCACTTGGAAAACAGATCAACTGCCACCTTGCTGCTGCCTGTTTTTTCAGGTAGCTGTGGAGAGAGACAAGGTCTCCTCTGAGTCTCCTTTCCTCCGGGTTAAACAACCCCAGCCTCTTCAGCCGCTCCTCATAAGACTTCTGCTCCAGACCCACCACGTTCCAGCACCTCAGTGCTGGAACCCTCTTGTTGTGAGGGGCCCAGAACTGGACACAGCACTCGAGATGTGCCCTCACCAGTGCCAAGTCCTGCTGGCCACACTATTGATGACACAGGCCAGGTGCCACTGGCTTTCTTGGCCACCTGGGCACACTCCTGGCTTGTGTTCAGTGTTTGTCAGCCAGCAGCCCCAGATCCTTTTTGCTGGGCACTTTCCAGACGCTGTCCCAGCCTTAGGAACTGCATGGGGTTGTTGTGATGCAATGGCAGGACCCACCACTTGACCTTGTGAACTTTGACCTCAGTGCATCCTTTGACCTTTGGTACATCCTGTCCAGATACATCCGCAGAGCCTTCTTACCCTACAGCAGGTCAACTTCTGCCCAACTTGATGTCCTCTGCAAACTCACTGAGGAGTCATTTGATCGCCTTGTCCAGTCTGTTGATAGAGATGTCATGCAGGTCTGGCCCCAGTACTGAGTCCTGTGGAACACCACTTGTCACCAGACACCAGCTGGATTTAATTCCATTCACCACGATTTTCTAGGCTGGGCCATTCAGCCTGTTCTTTACCAAGGAAAGAGGACATCTCTGTAAGTCATGAGCTGCCATGACCTGGAGTCCTAGACTGTGCTGTTATTGAGGCTATTTCTGCTGTGTATCAACATTCTGTAGTGTAAATAAATTATTTTTTTAAAAAAGTTTAACAAAATATTATCACATTGTGCTTGGTGACCTGCTGTGTCCAGCCATAGGTGATGAAGAGTTTACTTGTCCTAAACTGTGTGAGGGGCAGAGTTAAGCCTTGGTATTTATTTCACCTTTGAAAATTTGCTTTTGTGTGTAAATTTCTATAGAATAAGGAAATAATAAATTAAGCATCATAAGTAGAAGGACAGAACTGATGCACAGGGTGAGAGGTTTGGTGTTGGAGGTTGCTGTGACCGTTAAGGACAAGGGTTGTAGTTGTGCTTTGTGCCATTTGGGATGTGTTTTCTCCCTTGCTCACTGGCATCTCCCCATAGAGAAAGGAATTTGAGGAAGGTTGAACTTAGCATGCCTTATTCTTAGAATTAAGTATCTTGACCTTTGAATTTTCAAGCCTGTGTTTAAATACAACTCTTTTAAGCTGTATCCTTTAAGAATTGCTTCTCTTGGTTTTTTGATTTTTTTTGCCCGCTAATACCAGTGTGAGTATATTGAAGAGCATTCTGTTGTTAACGTGACAGTTTGGTTGTACTGATTAGGTAGGTAGGTTTTTGTGGATTCATTGTGTAGTTTCTAAAACAGATGAAGAGTATTTGTTGGGGCTTCAAATTTCTAACAGTAGAGAGAGACTGAAGCAACGTAGAGAGAAAATTGTGGTATGAACTGAGAACACGTAAACTACATTACGCACAGAAATTTTTAACAGTATGGTGTGCTGACCAGATACTTCCATCTTCCTGTAATGCAGGTCAGTATTGTGATGACAAGCAACAGTGAAGGCAGGCAAGTGTAAATATGTGTTGTCGCAATAGAGGTTGAGTTATTATGCCATTAGTCCTCTCACTAGGAACAGATTTCAAATGCTGACTGATCCTTGTGCCTATTGCAAATGTCAGTTATAGTAGTGTGAGTAATGTTTCCATTGGTGTAAATGTTTGGATGTTCTTCTTTTGATACTATGTCAACAAATATGGTCAGCATAACATCCATTAAAACAAATAAAAGATGTCGGTCTTCAGTGCTCAAGTGATAGCTTGTCCATTTACTTATGCTGTGTTTCATATATGTGTGTGCATACCAGTGTGCATCTATATATCTGTAGTTTAATATAGGGAAAAATCTTAAAAGTGGAAAGAGTATGATTTTGGTTTTTTAACTTGTAATGAATGTCCTAATTAACCTGTCTCCACTGAGATACCTGTATTGTTAATTTCACATGTCTAAATTGCAAAATCATTAGTGAATACACACTGAATATGCAAACTATGTGTAGAGTAGTCTTGGCTATTAAGCAATTTTGAGCCAGATTCTCTTCAGATCCCTGGTCCCTTCAAAGCAGGAAGAGCAGAATTATGTTTAAAATTGAAAAGGTGATCTCTTTCAGATGTGCCTATACCTGAGCACCTTGTCTTGATTTCCCCACTTCACTCTTGCCCTGGCATTTATTTTAAGTATGTCAATTTCAGCACATTTTATGACATTTAAAGAAATTATTTTACAGCAATGAATACATTTTAATGGTACATGTGCAAAGTTTTATGTGTTTCAGCTTTATATATAGGAAAATGATAGTGATGATGATGATAATGATGTGTAATTCTGTAGTATAAAATTTGTCTTCTGCTTACATATGAAAGAGTGGATCAGGACTCTGTGGAGGCCCAGAGAAAGCTTTTAACATCATCACCTGAAATAACACTTTCTGTATTGTGTAAGATGGTGCAGATGTCAAAACATGGACACTTTACCTCAGATCTTAGTAGGCATTTTGGAGATTGACTGATAGAAATTATCAATGGAAAATATTTTTTTAAAGTCTTTTTGGATACTAGTACTGTTTGTTACATAACTCTTTCAATTTTCAGTTTTAAGAAAGCTTGAAATGTTTGCTATCATAGTACATACTAATTGCACGGAACATCTGCAGAAATAGCACAATTTTTTTTTCCATTTTCTATCACACGTATCACTGACTAAGTTGAAAACTGCAACCATAAATTGAGATTTTAAGGTAAACTTAATATTCTTCCAGCAATTGGATTTTATAAAATAGGGAGGTGTAGCTGAGGTTTCCTCCCATATTGACATTTGGTTGGTATTTTTGGATTGAGAGTTAAAGATTCCCATTCAGAAGAAATACAATGATGTGATACAAAAATAAGTACTTGCTAACATATTTGTGAGTTTGGAGCATTTAAAGTGCTTTGATTCATTCCTGCAAAAGATGATTGCAAAACCTTTTCATATTTCAAAGGATTGTTTGCATGCAGCAAGTACTGCAAGCAGTTACAAATACTAATTAAATTTAATATTTGAAGATCTTTGAGATGGTTATGTGCTGCCTCATTCCTTAAACCTGCTTCACTGTTAGAAAAGGAGGTGCTACAGTTGTGATATATGGGTTTTACTGTCCATTTTGTATGAGCTAGAGAGCTTGAATATGAGAAACATGTCGTCATATTAAAACACTTTTTTTTAATGCTGTTTAGTTCTGTAGTGCTAAATATGATGCTAATATTTTTACATTTTTCTAATGCCTTTATGTGTTTTAAATTCATGTGCAGCAAAGTAATATTCCAGTGTTTGGAATGAAAATTTGGTATCTAATAATCAAATTCTTAGGGCTGTTTCAAGTACTTACTGTGTGAAACTTCAGCAGTTCAGATGTAGTTATCTCTTAATGTTGATTTTTGTATATCCTAAATACTCGCTTAAGTGAGAAATGCATTTCAGAGAAAAAATGGAGAAAACACTGGAAAAACACAGAAGTGTCAGTCTGATGTAGAATAAGCAACAAATCAAAAATGCAGCTTATTAATGGTGTTTTGACCATAAGTAAAGCAAGTCTTTATTGGCTGTCCTGTGTGTCAGTGTTTCTTTTTTTTTTAGTAGGAGCCCAGAACTGCGCACAGTACTCCAGATGCTATCTCCTAGGACTTTTGCAAGAATTATCTCATTTTGGCCTTTCTTTCAGTCACCTGTTTTTTTGTTTTTTTTTTTGAAACAGTTCTGTAGATTGCTATGTGGTTTGCTATTGCATGCCTCAGATCTTCACAGATAAACTTTGCATGAAGTATTCCTTGTCAGTTCTGATTGCTGAAGAACAAATTGGCTTTTGTGCCCACTGTCAGTAAATAATGAATTAATCTTGTTAGCCAGAAATGAATTATGGATGGCCAGAAAGATTACTGAGGCATGTTCTTGGTACAGTTGTTACAGCTATAATTTATACATACCATCATAGCCTTGAAAGACAAAGAAAAAGAGATGAACTTGCACTTCTTTTTACCGCATCTGGTAATGTTGCTCTTGTTTCACAAATTGTGTTCCTTTTACTAAATATTGTGGAAAGTTCTGCTGTTCCACTCTCAGAAGGGCTCTTTAATTCAGAAAAATTACTTAGAAACCTGATATATATATATATAAAACTGCTACAGAAGATTTTGTACCAGCAGCCTGACACATGGCTATTGAACTTGGGTTTCCATTTTAAGGTGTAGTGGCTAGTTTTCTTCTTACCACATACTCAGAAGCAAGTTAAAGAAAATATTGTAGGCTTCATTTCAGAATGATGTGCCTTGCTAAGCACCGTTCTGTCCAAATTGATGTACTTTCTTCATAAATCAACAGAAATATCACCAGGAGCATGAAGTTTTTTAATTGCCTTTTTTTTTTTTTTTTTTTTTTTTAGATTTTGCTGTGGCTATAGGAAACAGTGTCATGCTTAGTGTTTTTTGTTCTCTGTGGAATTTTCATCCCAAGTGCTAGTTACAGATTCATTTTCTTAATTCTTGAGAGTGTGAGAATTAAGACAAAAAAATTAAGAAAAAAGTTCTGAAGTGCAGAAAGAAATTATCTTCCTTTGTGAATACGCACATGTATCTAGTGTTCAGTGGGGAACTGTAGATACAGGAATACTTCACACCTCAAGGGTACATCTTGAAGTACCCTGAAGTCCCACATGAGTTGCACTTTGCTTCTTTCACAGGAAAAAGGCTTCCAAAAGCCTTTGGTTTAGCATCTGCCGAATCACAGCAGCTGGAGTTGGAAGGGACTTCTGGAGGTCATCTGGTCGAGCTCTTCTACTGAAACAGGTTTAGGTAGAGCTAAGTGCCGAGGACCAGGGAGAGAGGCTCCACAGCCTCCATGAAACCTGTGCTGGTGCTCAGTCAAGTTACTCATGTTCGCATGGAGCCTGCGATGTCTCTCTGATGAGGTAGCCCTGAGCCTTCTCTTTTCTAAGCTCATCAGTCAGTCCAAGGCTGTCTCAGCCTTTTTTTTGCACAAAGGGTGCTCTAGGCGCTTCATCATCTCTTTGACCCTTTAGTGGAGTCTCCAGTATGTCAGTGTTTCTCTTGTGGTGGGGAGCCCAGAACTGCACACAGTCCTCCAGATGCTGTCCCTTAGGACTTTTGCAAGAGTTGGCTCATTTTGGCCTTCCTATCAGTCACCTGCTTTTATTGAAACCGTTTGCAGATTTGGGAAGGTCTGCATTTCTTTGCCAACTTTTTATTAGACCAGATTCAGATTTCCCTTACTGATCTTTCATCAGGAAGTTGTCTAGCATGTACCCAGTCAATCAAGTTTCCAAGTTTTATCCTGGTCACAACTCTGAAATAAAAGCTTGACTAGAAAAAAAAAATGCTCTGAATATTACTTATAATGAGGTTTTTAGGTAAAATTTGAATTATTAAAAAAACCCGAACACATGAAGCATTTTTTACATGCTAGGATTTCTGTCTAGTGCTTGGCAGATGCAGGGTGTCAGTATTAGATGCATGGACATCAATATTAGAATTTTTATTTTCTCACCATGTACCCATTTACCTTGACTTCATGACTGTGTTATACCAAGATTGTTCTCATCATCAACAGCTGTAACAGTTTGCATTTCTTACTGGAGAGGTCACTGTATCTGTTCAGATGTTCTCTTATTCATGAAAAGAGATATAATGGTTATGTGAATGGTGGTGAGTTGAAGCAAGGGTTCTGAATGCTCGCTACCCTGCAGAAGTTGAACGAGCAGTGTTACATGCTCTAATTGGACTGGCACGCAGTTGCCAGAATGAAAAATATCACTGTGTTGGCCAATGCAGCTAAGCCAGCAAAATACTTTGGGCAAATCCAATTATACTAGCAGAAGATTCTTATTCCTGGTGTTTATTTTGTCGGCTGAAGTTCCTCTAAAGAGCTTTTGCCAGTGAAAGACGTGTGTCATCACAGTATGATTCTGCCGGCAAATCTTCATACGCGGACTGGTCCTTTGTCGTGCAGCTTTGAGTCGAACTGGATAATCCTTGTTTATTTTGTCTTGAAAAAAGCACACCAGTTAGGCTTGGAAGTAGTCCACTTTTTCATAAAATCTGTTAATTTTTGCCAGTTTTGTGGCACAGGGCTTTTAATTTCCTGCCCCACCGTTGCTTCTTATAGTTGCTCCTTTCTGGTTTTATTTAAAGCTAGAATTTTAAGAATATATTAAAAGGTAATGTCAAACTTCATGATCCGCAAGAGTTTTTCATCTGCCAGCTTACAAGTTAATAAGATGCCACTTTTTCATCCTATTCTTTTTTTCCCCCCCTCACTGTTATACAAAATGTAGATGTGGATCCTTCAGGAATAAGGCAGGACAATAAGCATGTGAAAGCTTTGGCTTTCATGAAAGCTGAGTCACCACTGTGGAAGCCCTGGGACACCACTGCTCATCGAATGGGAACCTGATTTGGAGTGAAGCTCAAGGGAAAGCACAGCAGGGAAGGATGATAAAACCTGTGCTTATTAGTACACCATGAATATGCAGTGTCCTGTTTTGCTCATTAGGGACCTGGCTGATGAGTGCAGGTGCTGCTCTCTGAATTCCAAGATCTGCAGCTGGCATCTGTTGTGTATTGAAGTACATACAGATGGGGGTGTGTAAACTATCCTGGGTTATCATGGCAAAAAGATAAAATGTCCTTTGGACTTTGCATACCTGGATGGAAGAGACAAACTTTCCTGATTTACCATAACAAATTAATCTTGTCCCCTACACCAACCCTTTGATTCTCATTAAATATTCCTGTTTAGGGCGAGGGTGAAGGGCTGTTGTTTATTCCAATATTCTTAGTTTTACTGTTTTCAGAAGTAATCTTTATTTCACTCTTCCTGGACTGACCAAGTGATTACAGTTGTGCTCTGTATTGTTCGTGAAAGAGTTTTGTGGTCTGTAAGGAAACATGGAAGGAGAAGACCCATCAGCTCGTGTAAGTTGTGTCTGGTCAAGGAACATTTGAATGCCATAAGGGGATAAAAAAAAAGGAGTAATAAATAGGAACGTTTTTAGGCACAAATCTCTTGAACCAAAAAATAAGGGAGGTAGATAAAAGGACCAAACCTGATCAGTCACTTATTGAAGAGGGTATGTGGAATGTAGCCATGTTTAATTCAGTGAGATTATTTGATTGTAGACCTCATTGCATGGCACTATGAGAGAAAGGAGAGAGTCATAAACAGCTTATGGAGAGAGTCACAAACCTGCCAAGCAAACTTAATGGAGACAAACATAAGAAACAAAACCTGGTCTGTCACAGTAACTGATGATGAGCTATCGGAAATGTGTGCACAAACAAGGATTCTGTGATTTATCAGGATGCAAACCTGAGAATCTAGGATACTGGGGCAGGTCAGTGAGACTATGCCATCTGAAAAGGTGATTTGCAAGGGAAGGGAGTTGGAAAAGGGACAAAATGAGGCCAGACAGAAAAAGGGCCGATACAGATGAACTGTGGCTAGTCTTTACTGTTGTTTGGCTGAGCCCTGTGCCTGATCTCTGCAGTCTGTCCTGTTTTATTAGATCTCTTCTTAACTGCCTCTCTGTGTAATTTCACTTTCTGTACCATGTGTGTGAGTGCTGCAGGGGCTAGGTGAGACCAGCTTGAGTAGAAACTAGGCCAGCAGCTGGAGTCCCTCTGGAGATGTTGGCAACAGCCAGGTCTGCATTGCCCGTGGTAGAAGTGAGTGAGGTTCTTGGTGGCAGGAGCTGGAGGGGCTGTAGCTATCTGAATTATTTTGTTGGTTTCCTACAGAATTTGTATCTATAGTGACAGCTACAGGGGAGTTGCGTGAGCTTGTAAACTCTGCGTTGTAATGCCACACCAAAGTTAAGCTTCTGCAGCTTCTTGTTTCTGTGGAAGAGATGGAAGACAGTAATGCTTACAAAGCCATCTGGCCTGAAATGGCTTCATCTGTCACATAAGTGATTTCCCTTGCCTTGGTTTTAGGGTTGTGGGCAGAGCTTATTCGACCTTGGCCAAAAAATGTACTTAGGATTAGTTTGGTCTTGGATTATGAACAAGCCACTGCATTTGGATGTAACTGTCTGTTCAGCCCAAGAACTTACTGTTACTGTAGGTACCATCAGACTAACCGAAGTGTTGAAATGTATTCATATTACAGTTGTTAGAATTGTTGGAGCAGATAGGATATGCAGAATACTCAGTTTACTGTAGTTAAATTTGAAAATGCTTATAAATGTTGATGTTTACCAACTTGTATTGATGCCTTGAGAAAGCTGACCTAGAACAGAGGCTAGACAGAGTTAAAGAATAAAGTAGGTGTATGTTAAAAGTTGAAAAGAATACACCTTGGGCAGTGTAAGAGCCTGGCCAGGGCTACACCAAGATAAACCCAGACTGATCACCAAACGGATGACCAGTTACAAGGTCCCATACTTCCTTAAATTTTGATCTGTTTGCATATTGGGGTTAATTGCCCAATTACACCTTCAGATTATGAAGTCCCATTCTTCTTGTTTTCTCTCTACAGTTCACCCTTGTTTATGCTCTTGGGCATAAACTTGTTAATGGTTGTCCTTGGTCCCAAGCTAGAAAAAGAATTGTTTTGTCTACCTACTCTGTGAAGAGAGCTTGCCAACACTTGATATGAAGCTCAGAACTACACACCTAGGCAGCACAGAATCTGAAAAATATTAAAGCTCAAACTTAGGGCTTCAGTGTCATGGGGAAAAATACTTTCCTTTTCAGTATGCAGTCATGAAGAGGAAACATGCAGCTGATGATTCCTGGTCAGCCTGTGGTAGGGTTTTATAGGGCATGCCGATCAGATTATCCTTATGTAAAGCCTTCTATGGGCTATGCATGAGAATATTCCTGAAGTATTAGTTTGCTTTTAAAATACAGGTTTTTTTGTGGGCTACAGGATAGATGTACTTTATTCTCTGAATTTGAGATGGAGGGTATGGACTAGTTTCTTGTATTTTGCAGGACCAGTAAGTGGAAATATATAGGAGTTGGAGAGGAAAATGATTTTCAGATATTTGCAGTAATGGCTTTGCTAATAATTCCATTCTGTGATGGTTAATAATCAGTGTGTGGCTGCAGTATTTATAATTTTACTGGAAAAGGACAGTGGCAAAAACACACCTCAAAGGGTGTTGCCTTGGTGAAAATACCTTGTTTTTCCCCAAATAAAATGGAAAAGCTTTCAGATAAAACATAACTGCAACAAACCTATACAGAAACAGAACGAACACTTTTAAACAGTGTTTTACAAACAGGCAAACTCTGTATTCACCTTTATTACCATTACAGTAATGATAGTTTATGGGGTGCACAGATGAGTATGAGACAACTATACTCCGTATGTCAGTGAAATGATATCTTTTGGGAATGTCAGTGGAATGCCCACTTTTAGGGATGGGATTGTGTATTTTAGTGGTCTTGCTGCTTCTTTTACTAGTAAAAGTCACATATGCTACAAATAGTAGCATGCTGCTACTTTTACTAGTAAAAGTCTGATGACTTTGTCCTGGTACTGCTTTCTTTAAATATGAAGTAATCTATATTCCTGTTCTTCATGCTCTTTTGGTTCAGTGTATTTTAAAGAAGGGTAGTGAGTTTATGTTGTTAGTTAAATGCTAGGTAGAATGTTCTTGATAACTGCCATCAGTCTGTTCTTGTTGCATGTTGGACCCTGTATACTGTATGGTTGAAAAAATTAAGAATAGTGCCAGAAAATATTTTGAGTACGAACAAAAAACAATAAGAGCCATTTGGGATTTGGAGACTTGTCATTTTGGAAAGTGTCGTATATTCCACAAATAAACTACTAAACTTAGTGGCGAATAATAATAAGGTAAGCTCAAACAACTGTCTAAAATACTGTCAATATATAGTTATTCCACACGCTGATTGAAAATAATATGAAAACAAAATTATACAGGATTTGTGTCTTTTATTAGCTCCTTGTACTTTTGTACATGCTAGTATTGATACAATTACCACATGAGAATTGGTTTCTTATGAAAACTAAGACAAAACATGGGATCTTCAATTAATTAGGTCTATATTGCAGTTTTTATAGAATCTGTTTGCAAATAAGTTGAGCTTAGCTTTAGGTTACTTCTTTTTCAGTACAGAAAAAGACACAATTACATTTTAAATCTCTGTACATGTGGTTCCAAAAAATTGTTTTACCTTTATTTTCATTCGAATGGGAAACAATTTTGAGTAAAATTACTGTTGCTTACTGCAGAGGGCAGTTAGCACTTAGAGAGTTTGAAATATCTGTGAGCGTTAGTAATCTGGAGTGGTGATGAAGGCAGCTGCTTAGCAGTTTACATCTCCACAGTGTTTGGAGTGGTGCACTCGTGATGCAAAAGGAAAAAAAAATAATAATAGAGGAGCCGTCTTTCTGTGGGGCAGGGTATATTAGTGTTAATGCTTGGGAAGGGTGTCACATTTAAATTAGGGCAGTACCAGTGGGAGATCCCCAGCCAGCGGCAGGTATAGATTGTATTAGGATAGAAGTGGTTATTGTATTCTTTCAAGATTTTGTTTTCTGCCACCTTCACTAAATCCACTTTTTTTTCTTCCTCCATTTGCCATTTTCTTCTGCACTCACAAAATCCCAGCATACCTAATTTACCAGCACTTTTATTACCTGTCTTTCTCTTTGAATAGACTTAGTCATCATGGTGAAGAAGTTGGACCACAAATCATCCTTCTCTCACTCTTGTAGCACAGTTGCTGTAAGATTTGTCCTTTGGCAGTGTTCTCTGAAATCTGATAAAATATGTGTTTTCACAGAAGCCATGCTCTCAAGGCACTTACTGGGTATGTCTTCCAGTTGTATTTTTTTTTGGTGTTGAGCAGCTCAGGGCTAGCAACCTTCTGGAAGAGTCACCCTTTACCTGGACATCTACTGTCATGAACTATGAGGTGCATACCTGCCTTTTAACCTACTTTTCTCTAAAAAATTGAAGTGCAGTTGGTTAAGGAGTTCAAAAGAGATTGAGCAACAAGCAGATGCATGGGTTATCTGGATAGTTCTCTAAGGAAGATGACTGTTTTAGATAAGATACAGTAGGGAAAAACTACAATCTGTGTTAAAGTATTTGAAGACAAGAGACTGAAAAACTCTAAAATTTTGTAAAAAATGGCCACAAGTCAAAGAGAGGAAAAATACCTTTTGTCTCTTGAACACTTGAACAAAACTTCTCATTCTTAAAGGAGTGTCCTTGCACTGCAAAGAATGCTGGAGTACAAACTGTATGTTGATGGAAACCTACCAAGAAGCAACTAAATACTGTTCAGAAAACAAAATGCTCCTGTAAAGCTAAGAGGCAGGAGAGGTCCAGAATCCAGTCTGCAGATAAGTGTGAAGTGAGGCCTCTAACAATCTAGGGCGAGGGGGCAGTTCTGGAACACAAAGCCATTGCAGGCAAGTTGTTTTCTCTGCTTCAGCTATCTGCAATTACATGCAGATGTGATTGAAATAGTGCAGTGATGGACTAAAACAGAAGTGGTGGAGTGACTGGACAAGCTAGAGGCCAACTAAATACTAGAAGTTTGCTTGCACTAGGAATTCTGACAGAGAAGTTCATGTGATGCTTGGACTCAAGGGTAGTTCCACTGGTAGTTCATGTGGTTTTAGTTTTTTGTTCAGTTGCTGATCTCTGCAGTTTGATGTGTAGTTTTCTGTATTTTCAGTTGTCGTGTCTATTAACAGCATGATGTATTTTAATTTTGGCAGAATAGTGAGTTGGAGGGGAGGGATGTTTATTGCATTTTATGCTGGCTTCATAGGCATTGGTGGGAGCTTCTGAAAAGAATGACAGCTCTGTCTGTTCGATAGCATGGACACACAGTGGAAGTTGTGTTCGTAGCCAACTGGGAAAACATTGCTTGGAGGTGAATGACCTTCGCATCAGCCCTGGAAATTTCAGGCACTATGAAGGAATAGGCCTTGTGGAGTTAAAATTTAAGTTTTAACTGGAGATTGATAATTTTTTTTTCAGGTTAGGTGTATGAATGGTTATGATTACAGGAATAACTAGAAGGATGAAGCATCTCTGTGCTGAGTTAGCAGAAGTAAAATAGGCTGCAGTACAGAGCAAATGTCAGATTAGCTAGGAACAGACCTGATAGGAAGGAGGTCCAGTGCAGAGAGTAAGCTCTGTATACCAGCTGCTTACTGACTAGTACTGATTCCATTGCTGTGAAGTGTGTTTATACATCTTCCCATGCTTCTGTAGCCTGTAAGTGCTATTGCAGGAGGAATGTAAAATAGATGATAGTTTACTTTCTTCATGTTACTCTTTTCTGGTAGAGTTTTGATTTTGCATGGATGTTGGAATTTAATTTTTCTAGCGGTTAGGGAACCATAAAAAAATCAGCATTTATAAACAAAATATGAAGATGAGTGCTTGTAGGTGCTAAATTTCATGATGTCTTCAATTTTCAAGGAGTCACTTGTAATGCTAGGTGCAAAGTAATACTCAAGTATGGTTTGCAATTCACTCATCTGGAGGTTGGTTTTGTTTTTGTTTTGTTTTTATTTTCTTTGCACTGGTGTAGAGTGAAGACAGTCCTAGTCCCAAGCGACAACGCCTTTCCCATTCCGTCTTTGACTACACAGCAGCATCACCAGCCCCATCATCACCAATGCGACCATGGGAGATGACATCAAACAGGCAACCTCCTTTGGCTCGACCCAACCAACACCACTTCTCAGGGGAACGATGCAACACACCTGCACGAAACAGGAGGAGGTAAGCAAGCTGGGTAGCTTGGGAAAAAAGTTCTTATTCTTTCTGAGTTTAGCTCAAGGAAAGTGTGTTTTGGGTACACTGACTAGATTACACATGTTAAACATGCTAACATTTCCTTTGAGCTGTAATATAATGCAGTTGTGACTAAAAGGCTACTGGAAGTATTTCAGGCTTGTGCATCATCTTATCTGAAAAGTCAGCTTGAGGAAAAGAGTGCTCCAAACATTTTTTATTATGAACATAATTCTCTATTACTCTCTGCTGAGGTAAAAAAAAATGTAGAAAAGTGCAAGGAAAAATGTTTCTCATCAGGGTACTTTTAAAGGTGTTAAGAATTACTCGTGTAATACCATCATTTTCACTACAGTCACAATTATTATTGTACTTAAAACCAATCAAAATAAAGATTAGACACACCAGCTGGGGAGATGAGAAGGTTAGCATAGTGTCACATGTTTGCTGAGGTGGGTGATTCACGTGTAGTAGTAATTAGATTTTCATGTTGGTTTTAGCTTGTGGCTCATTAACTTCTCAAAGCAGAGATTTTGGAATAAGTTCTAGTGGTCATGGAAGAGAGAAATTGGAACTGGGACCTGGATGGATGACACTCTAGCAAAATATGAGCTCACAGATTTTTTTTTTTGCTATTCTAGTTAAATTATCCAAAACAGAAGCTTTCATTGCCTCACATTCTGCCTCAAATATACTGAGTCACCTTATGCAAGCTAAAACACACTGTCTCTGTTTGCTTCTAAGAAATGTTTTTGCTTGGTTTGTACTAAAAAAAAAAACCAAACGTGTCTGCCCTTTTTCATTAATATTAAATTTAGGCTTAAGATCTATTTAGCTAGTTTTCTTCAGATTCCACAAATAAAATTTGTCAACAATGGTCACCCAGTAGTTTTGCAGCAAGAGAGAGGTTACAGCATGCTATTTTTGTATCTTTGCTTCAACTTCATGAATTTGAAAACCCTCAGTCAGTGGCATGTAAAATGTGCAGCTCTCAATGCAGCTTGTCAGACTTAGGAAAGAGATTAAATTGTGAACTTAAAAGGGTTGTTGTGAAGACAGAAGATCAGACCTTTCATATAGTTTGGTACAAGGATGCTCTGTTAAGGGCATTTGGCCCACAAAATGATCTTGACCTCAAATGTTTTGAGCTGAGATGCCTAACTTATGTGTATTCAGTCATTTTTGTTTGGTGTCCAGTCAGCTTACACAAATTTCTTTGCAGTGTTCATTAACATCTGCAGAGTTAAACAGTGCTTAACTAACTATCTGTCTAGTTGTCTGGCTAAATGCTAGACAGCAGAATCTAGACAGTTTGGATATACCATGGGATGAAGGATAAGAGCAGAAATGTGTAAGGGCTGAATATGCACAGGACAAGTGTCTTGCTGTTCAGATGCAGTCAAGTGCTAATGAAGTAGTAGCCTGTGGCTTTTTATCTTCAGTCTGACAGGAACTGTTAGGTTGGCTGCAGCTTTATGAACACAGACATTACTCTTTATAGAGCCAGCTCACCTGCTCCTGGGTAATAACACAAGATTTTGCTCTAATCAGAGACACCTGAATGTATCAGTACTTTGTTTCCCTGCACTTGGGTCAGTTCATTTTTTAGTTTGGGTGCAGTGTTGCATTTGAGCTAGCTTCAGGTCAGTTCCACAATAACAGTGCACCTAGTTTCTTCTAGAACCAGCGTTTTTAGGGAGAACAATACATACATGTTTCTTGTTTTGCAGGAGTCTTTCTGAGTCTTAAGAGTGCTCTGGAGTCATACCAGAACTAATAGCCATTCTCATAGATCAAAAGCTTTAAGATCATTATGAGTGCCTCTGTTATTAATGCTTTAGGTGAGGTTATGCTTATGCTTTTGAAGCAATTTTTTTTGTTGTCCCTGCTTTGTTTTCTCTTCTCATTGCAGAATGGTTTCAGAGTTTGGCAGGCTTTCAGGTTTAAGATAAGATGAAAGGTGAACTCCAGCAGCAAATGGTCACTGAGCTCAAGGAAGCGGGCTAGGGCAAGTGCAGGCAAAACCTTTGAAGTGTGTCTAGTGTGGACATCACTGCCCTAGTATCATCAGCATTAACTCCTTCATCCTACCAGTTGACTCCTGTTGATCAGGACAATCTGTCTTGGGTATTTTTATTACCTGTATTTTTTTTTTTTATTACCTACCTTGCTATTTTGACCTTTCCTCTTGGTAACACCGATTTTGTACTGTGCCTAACACAAGAGTGCCCCGATTTGTTGTGGTTTTTAATTCTGATTTGTTGTAAGCAAACAAATACTGCATTAATAAAGATAGCCTTCTGGTGTGAATTTGCAGAAAGATTATTTTTGTCTAGATACTTATATATCTTGTCTAGATACTTAAATATCTGTACTTATAGTACATATAAATTATGAATGTAAGAGCATAATGCATGCCAGTGTGAAATAGAGAAGGCCATTCCAATTTATCAGTCATTGTGAAATGGGGGTATCTGTACCATTGCTGTGCCTTACCTTTCATCTGTGCTTCCTTTCCTCCTTGTCTTGAATGTAATTCTGAACTAAAGGGATTCAAGAATGTCTTACTGCAAAGAAATTACCCTTGTTACAAATACTAAGTTCTGCACATACTAACTCTGCAGTTATGGGTACCTTTTGATGGCTGTTCTTACCTGAGGGTAGGAATTCCTGCAACTTTTTCACCATTTTCATCCTGTCTCTTTGTTTTAACCGGGCATTTGCCATGTTTATAGTGTGCATGTAGTAACAGAGGATTTTTTGTGGCTGTTTTTAAAGACTTCAAGCCCAAATTCATTACTGAAGTTTATTAATAGTTTAGACCCATGTCTTGACAATTATTCTGAAGTAATTTCCAATAATTCAGAAGCTAATAAAGCCATGTATCCAGATATTCTGAATTTTGCTGACTGAAAGGATGGTATATTTATAATTCTGCACAGGAAAAAAATACAGCTTTGCTTTTTTCCAGAGAATGCTACATATTCATTAATTTTAAAAGATACTCCAGAATTTTTGCCAGCCTTTGTTGGCTTTTTCATAATTCTGGGTTCATGGAAAAGTAAAACCAGGCCTTTTAACTAAGACAGAGGCAAGATTAGTTTTATGAGAACTACTACCTTGTCTAAGAAGCCACCTTGTCTAAGTGCTGGTGGCAGTTAAAAGAATTTTGTTCTTCTGAAGCAGCTGTGCTGTCTTTTGTAACTTTTCTCTATTTTTGGAGCTTTTCCAAAGAAAAATCCTCACATAGGTATTTTTATGTTAAATTATTCAGACCATTTCTGTTTCATAGCAGGATATAGCAAATTTAAAACAACTGAGTACTCCAAGCAGTAGAACATCTTCTGCATTACTAGTTCCATGATTAGAAATTATATATGCAGTTTTACCTAAGGAGAATGTAGCAGTTATACCATATTAGTAATAAAGCAATGCAGCATGCAGCAGACACTTCAGGAGAGAAAACTGGATTTAAAATACACTAGTAAGAAGTAAAGTTTAGGTTTCTCAGTGGTTAGAAGAAAACAGTTTGTATGTTCTGCCATGGTTGTTTATAAAAATAAAGGTGGTTATGCATTTTAAAATTTGTTTTTTTCTTTGCTGTGTTACAGCCTGGCCTTAGGCCTTCTGCCTGACCTGTTGAGAATTACCATTTGTTTCAGTTCTAAGAGAGGCAGTAGTGTCAAAAATCTTTGTGAGGTAGGGTAGGAAAAGAGTGGCTTGAGACATTGTATCATGTGCTTACAGTTGCATCTGGGTAGCTGTTGATGTGGTCTCACTTTCCCCGAGTGTGTCTGTTTCATGCAGCACAAAAGTTGGACTCAGCCTGAGAAGTATCTGGGATTTGCCAACAGGTTGCAGGTTGATATGATTTTTATTTCATAATAGCAGAAATTCTGTTCCATGCAGTTGGAGAGGACATGTTCTACTAAGGGTCACAGATTCTTTTTGTCTCTTCTCTGCAGTTTAGGTCCTTTAGCCTGTTTCATAAATTGGAAACCATTTCACCCTATGTGGCTTTAATATGCTATTGCTTCTGGGACCTGTAACTTGAGTGTGTGGTGGAGATTGGAAGGCTTGTGCTGAAAGTACTGCAAGATCATTTTGTGCTCTCAGTGCTTTCCCTTTCCAAATAAATGAGAAGTGACTTGTTCAAAACTTCTCATCGTGAGTTTATCATATCTGTGTGCATCATTTTCTGGGTGCTGAACCTGAGCCAGTGGTCTCTGATTTCTAGAACTTTTAGCTCAAGATAGTTGCAGCTCTACTCAGAACTTGTGCACAATTATATAAGAATACATAATCAAATCCTACACCTGTAGATCGGTTGCTCTAACAGGTATGTGCTGTGGTCTAAGTCTGTCTACAGAAGTTCTCCACTCTGGAAAAGAAACAATGCCACGATCATAATTTTGTGGGACCTCCTGGAGAGAATTTTAGAATGCACTCAAGTTATGCAGTGGACATGTGAGAGCTGAAAAATTAATTTGTTTCTTCAAAGAAGTCTACTGTTTTGTCTGCTGTCACTAAGCAAGCAATCAATATGTGGTGTGGTTGAAACATAGACCCTGGGGAAATCTGTGATCATTTAATGAAGGATTTTTACTTAGATAGAATAAAGGCATGGGAATATCATGAAGATTGCTGTCTTGACTTTTGAGTACTACTGTGGCAATCCAAGTGTTATTTTTTTAATAAGGTAATATTTGCATTGCAGTTCTCCTCTTGGTTTCCCTAACAGCACTAAGTTATGCTTTGCTAAGCATTTCCATACTGAAAAAAGTGTCATTTATAAGGATTCTAGAAGTTCTGTCAGCAAAAAAAAATTATTCCAATCTACTAAACTTGTTCTAGTAAAATTTTCCAGTTCAAAAAATTCCTGGATATTTGATTCTCTTGAGGTTTTAGTTAGTAAGAAGGATTTATGTCATTTACGTAACCTCTAATTTTTTTAATGCATTTCCAGTCCTCCGGTTCGACGTCAGAGAACAAGGAGAGATCGTTTGTCTAGACATAATTCTATTAGCCAGGATGAAAACTATCACCATCTCTCCTATGGACAGCAGCAAGCAATAGAAGAGCCTCGAGCTTTTCGCCCACCGAATGTATCTCCTCGTATGTTGCACCCAGCTGCTCACCCACCACAGCAGAATGCAGTGATGGTTGACATTCATGATCAGGTAAAATTTTTACAGCACAATGAGAAGGCTGTTCGAGAGGTGGTGTTTGGTTTTAGGGGGTTTTCCCACCATCTTCAAGATCCCTCTCCTCACCAGATCATCTCGTCTCATGGTTGACAATGAAAGTCACAGAGCACTAATTTCTATTTGACTTCTTACAAAGTGGTGGTTTTTGTTGAATATTATGTGTATGAAGCATTGGAGTAGGCAGTGAAAAAAATAAACTCCAAACATTCACACTTTTAATAAAGAAGATTGATACTTAACAATTCATACTTAACACTTTGTCAGTACATAAATTGGCATATTTCTCTATGTCTCTGTCTCAAACCTTTGAAATGCAGTTATTTTGCTTTTGTATTTAGTTTCTTGCAAGAAAGATGTAGTGTGATACTTATTAATTATGTATTCTATTTCACATGAAAGGCTTCACCTTAGTTTAGGAGTCACAAAATAATACGGTTAGAATGTATTATTTAGAGGTAGAATTACAATGCCTATAGTTGGTTGTCTGTGTAGCAGCAGGAATCACAATAGTTTTGTTGCATAACTAAATCAGCTCTCCAAGCCTAATCAACTCCTCCTTAAATTATATGAAAAAGTTATATTCAAGTTGGTCCAGAAAGTAAATAATTCCTCTCCGTGACAGCACTTTGTATAGAATTCTGTAATTGAGAACCTGTAAAAGAGGTTTTGGGCCTCTCACTACAATAGGGACATTGCATTGATGGAGCATGTCCTTGGAAGAGCAGTGGAACTGGTGAAGGATCTGGAGCACAGATCATATGAGGAGTTGCTGAGGGAGCTGTGTGTTTACCCTAGAGAAAAGGAGGCTCTGGGAAGACTTTACCAATCTCTAAAAGTACCTGAAAGGAGGTTGTAACCTTAGCATTGGTTTCCCAAGTAACAAGTGACAGGACAGGAGGAAGTTGGACAATGGTAGTGTAGACTGGATATTACAAAAAATTACTGAAAGGGTGGTCACTGGCTTCCCAGGGAGGTGGTGGAGTCACCGTGCCTGGTGGTATTTCAAAGACATGTAGGTGTGGCAATTACAGACATGATTTAGGGGTGGCAGTGCTGAGTTAATGGTTGGACTTAAGGAGCTCAGTGGTCTTTTCCAGCCTAAATGGTTCTGTGATCCTGTTGAGGTAACCTTTGTTGTTGTCTACTAAATTAAGAGGCCCTAGCACAAGAACACTGCTTGCTGCATAGCTGCGAGTAGATCCTAGATGTCCACATCGGGAGCTGCACACGCACAGAATGCAGCTGTAACATCTGTGCTTAAAAGCTGGTTGGCATTCAGTGCAGATGCATAGCGCTAGTGTGTCACACTCTATGTGCAGAGCAGTTCTCAGCAGGGAAGTATTTGCATTTGGGACCAAGTGAAAGATAGATGCCAGTGCCATTCTAGCATCTCACAAACTTATATTTTTAGGAGTTCTGCTGGAGGTCTGAAAATGCTCTTGCTTTATGTCGTAAGCTCATTACAAGTCTGGCTGAACAGTTTTCCATTCCACTGCCAAACACCATCTGTGATTAGATGTATTTCCAGACTGACTGAAGTCTTCCATGGTGCTACTTTCCAATTCAGGGGCATGAACATTTTGAGAAGTCATTTCCTTATTATTATTATGAGCAACAAACATTCCAGGATCACATATAGCATTGAACTTAGGCCCAGCTTTTCATAGCAGAGCCAGAATTGGTTCACGTACAGTGTCTTTCCTGAACCTGGTTTCTGTCATTATTGATGTTTGAGATTTTAACCTGTGTTCAGTGATCTGTGTTCTATTTTGGTTTCTTTATTTGACTGTACACTACCAGTTTGGTAGTTTAGCTCTCTTTGCTCCTTCTCACCTTCATGAGGAGCTGTTCTTGTTCTGTTTTAAATAAGAAGGTTCTATTTTGCCTGATCATGAAGGAAGAGAGTACTTTGAAATAATTACTTTCAATTAATCTGTGCTTCCTGACTCTTAAACCTTTTCAGTTTTATTAGAGATTGAAAATGTTAAAAGATCGTTCAGTGTTATAAGAATCCAACAAAATTTCAAACAAACAAACATCCCATGTGGTTTCTAGGTGCAGAGTACCTTTGGATCTTGGTTTGATGATTAAATTTTACGGATTGCCACTAGTTAGAAAATTTGGTTATGTGGTTTCCTAATATGAGTCTGGACAGTTGGGGTCTGCTGCCTCTTAGTCTTGTTAACTTCTCCTTTTCAGCTTTCTAGTTAGCTGTTCTGTTAGTTAAGTTAGGAATTTAGCTTAAATGCTGGCTTGAAAATGAATCAAGAGAGTTGTCTCTTAGGAAGAAAGAAAATCTGGAAAATTGTTTTGTTGTTTAAAGATACAAATCTCTTGAATTAGTACTGAATCAGTCCCTTCAGAACTGAGAATTCTTGAGCTGCTTGTAGATTAGCTTTTTATGTGGAGTTACCACCTTCTTATTTCATAAGAAGGTTAATTTCATAATTATCTTGGGGAGAGAAGGGAGGGTAGGCAGGCTTAATGGTCTGACATGCTTCTGAGTGTCTGAGGTGCCACTGAAGTTTTAACATGTTAAGCTGAGAGCTCCCTCTTGCCCAGAAATTCTGAATTTTATCAGTAAATAACATTCCATTGATTAAAACATTTTAATGAACACAAATTACAACCATGCACCTCCTATTACACTTCCTTTGTGAATATATTATTTTTCTGATGTGTAAATAAAAGCTTGTCTTATTGTGCTGTACAAGAGTGTTAAGACTTTACAATAAGTTATTAAATACATTTTCTTTTCCTTTTGCTGCAGATCCATCAGGGCACAGTTCCTGTTTCATACACAGTGACAACTGTGGCTCCACATGGGATACCACTTTGCACAGGCCAGCACATTCCAGCCTGCAGCACGCAGCAGGTCCCAGGTTGCTCAGTGGTTTTCAGTGGCCAGCACCTTCCAGTTTGCAGTGTGCCTCCCCCAGTAAGTAGGTCTCTCTAACTACACCAGCTTCAGTCTGTTTTTCTAGTACAAATCTAAAATGTCATATGCACTACAATATACAGCGTCTAGTGTAGACTTTTGATGTTGGTATAATGTTGGTCTCTGCCAGCAGTGTGTAACTTTGCTTTTCCTGTGGTGCTTTCTGTGGAAAGAGTAAGCCTGTGTTGCACTGAAACAAAACCCTTGATATGACCCATCTATTTCTTTAGGCTGCCCATTGAAGAGTAAGGGTAGTTTGTGTTTATCATGCCCAGGTACCATTTATCCCCATCAGAGACAACAAGGTCTGCAGCATGATACTGGCAAGTCTAGATTATTTGTGAGAATCAGTTCCTTTCCTGTCAAATTGGTGAAAATCTGTTACATAAGTTGATGTATATCCCTGAGGCAGCATGAGAGACAGGCTTTTTCTTCTGTTTAGTGGTGATGGTAGTGGAACAAAGCAATCTCAGAATAAGTATCTACCCAGAGACTGGAACAATTCTTAGTAAATTCAGCAAGGAAAGATGGAACATATCCTAAGAAACAACAGAGAAAAATCTGAAAATTAGGGAAATCCATCCAACGCATACTAATAATCTTACCCTATGCTTTGAATAGATATATTACCTGTGTAATTCATAAAAAGTTTTCTAATTCAACAATGCAGTTTTCCTTTTAATACATATAGGAGTAAAGCTCTGGTTTTTGTTTTCAATGTACAACAGTTAATCAAGTGTATTGAGAGAATAGATCCAGTACAAATGAATATAAACAGTTAGGTTTCTGTAGCATCAGTGGGCAGACTTTATGCTTTCTTCTGTTAAAGCATAAAATTGAGGAATAGTTTTAAGTTAAGAGAGGACTCTGGAGGTTGTCTGGTGGTCACCTGCTGCAGTACCGGCTTCCAAGTATGGAGATTTCACAGAACCTGTAAGTTTCTGCTTCAGTGTTTGACTGTCCTTGTAATGAAGAACTTCCTTTGGATGTCTGGTTGAGTTTTCTTTGTTGCATCGTGGTCCCATTGGTCTTGTGCTCTTTCACTTTGCTTCTTGGGGAGGTCTTGGATTCTTCCTGTCCACTCTCAGGAAGTAGTTACACACAGGGGTAAGGTATTGGCTTACTTTTCTCTTTTTAAAGAAGAACAAGTCTAGTTCTGCCACCTCTTTTATGCAGTTCTCTCCAAGTCATTGGTCATCATGACTTTCACCAAGACCTGATCATCATGTTGTCATTGTGTTTGGCACTGACATGCCCAAAACCGGGCCCAGGAATTGAGATAAATGTTACAGTTTCTGAATGGAGGAGCAGAATCTACTAGTTTCACCAGTTGCTTTCTTAGCCATGCATGCCATAGGCCTTTTTGGGTAAGAACACTATGGGTATTATGTATGTGTCCGCGACAACTTCACTTTTTTGCTGCAAATCTGACTGCAACCAATTAGTCTCAGAGTGTCCTGATCCATGGAGTTACTCTTGTCCAGTGCCAGACTTCACATTTACCTTGGAACTTTAAATAGTTCCTGTCAGCCAATTTTTCCAGCCTATAAAAATACATCTCAAGGTAGCACGTGCCCTCCAGCATGTCACTTTGCTTCCCAGCTACATCTGTGAATTTCCCAGTTTCCTTTTGTCATTTCATAGTGACTGAAGGAAACTGGGAAATCTGTCTATCTCACTGCATGTGTCACTATGAAATAAACAAATGCCATTTATTAAACACCTTTATCAGTTTTAAAAGTTCTTCAGAGACCACGATGGCATCCAGAGGGACATGGACAAGCTTGAGAAATGGGCCTATATGAAATCTCATGGGGTGTAACAAGGCCAACCACAAAGTGCTGCACCTGGATTGTACCAACACAGGTTGGGCATGAGCAGATGGAGAGCAGCCCTGTGAGAAGGACTTGGGGGTGCTGGTGAGTGAGAGGCTGGACATGAGCCAGCCATGGGCACTCCCAGCCCAGAGAGCCAAACGTGTCCTGGGCTGCATCCAGAGCAGCGTGGGCAGCAGGGCAGGGAGGGGATTCTGCCCCTCTGCTCTGCTCTGGGGAGAGCCCACCTGGAACCTGCATCCAGCTCTGGGCTCCCAGCACAGGGAGGACATGGAACTGCTGGAGTGGGTCCAGAGGAGGGCCACTAAGATGGCACCTCTCCTGTGGGGAAAGGCTGAAAGAATTTGGTTTGTTTAGCCTGGAAAAGAGAAGGCTTTGGGGTACCCTAATTCAGATACTTGAAGGCAACCTAAAGGTATGGTGGACTAAGACTTCTTACAAAGGCATGTAGTGACAGAACAAGATGCAAAATGGCTTTAAACTGAAAAAGAGTAGGTTTAAATTATATGTCAGGAAAAAAAAGCTCTTTACTGTGAGGATGGTATGGCACTGGAACAGGTTGTCCAGAAAAGTTATGGATGCCGCATCCTTGAAAGTGTTCAAGGCCAGGTTGGATGAAACTCTGAGCAACCGCGTCTAATGAACGGTGTCCCTGCCCATGGCAGGGGGTTTGGAACAAAATGATCTTTAAGGTGCCTTCCAACCCAGGTCATTCTACAATATGTTCAAACTGAAGAAGTTTTCTAAAGCTTGAATGAATAAAAAGGTAATTTTCATTTCTTTCTGCTTTGAAGTTAGAGTCACCTCATTTGCTCTAGCTTTAAAAAGTGACATGGGCATAGCACAAATCAAACATTTGCAAACCTGTATAGGAGCTATGGTAATCTCCACCATGTAGAATTGTATTTCAGTGTTTCCCAAAGAATCTCATGTTTTGAAGAAGACTCTGAGATATTCTACCTGCAAATTTATCTTCAGCTATTTCAGAGGACAGTTTTCAATTTAAAAAAAAAGGTTATTAAAAGCATAGAAACATTTGTTTATGGTACTTATTTTTTAGAAAAATGATGTAGTAACTGAGGGAAAAGTATAGTCAGCATTTAAATTAAAAATAGTAGTTGGATCAAATTAATCTACTAGTATTCTGGTGCATTTGGAGGTTTATGTTTGGTCATGATCACAGCAAATTGAGATGATAGTTTCACCTCTGCTACTGAAATCTAATTTTAAATTAATTCCTTTTACCATTTTATGCTATTAGAGTCAATATGTAAATGTTTGCTGTGTGATATGACTAATAAAAAAAATGAGAGATCAAAACTGGGTGATTTTTCAAGATTTGATAATGAATATCTTAATTAAATGTTGTTGTAATTGTTAAAAGTGTAAAAGAAATGCCTGGCATTCTCATAACAGTTCAAAGTGCAGCAAAAAGGAGATTGCAGGTTCCTTGCTCCTCCATATATAAAGGTGGAAGTAAAACTGAACAATGCCACAAAGTACATTCCTCTTTCCCTGCTGTGCTTTCAGCATTTTATTGTTCAAACGTTAATGCTGAAAGTTGCTTTTTTGTCAGGTATTTGAAGGAGGAGAGAAAAAGAGCTATTTTCTGTAGTATCTGTCACTAGGGAGCTGCTTTCAGAGCATAGCATTCACCCAAAAGTGCAAAAGAAAGCAGACATGTGAATTATTCATAGTATATGAGGCAACAGGTTTTTAGGCACAGTCTGACAGCTGATTCCCTCATCTGCATCTAGAGCTTATAGTGCTTATAAGACCATTGCTTTGGCATGTTGTTTTGATGATGATATGAGGGGAAAATAAAATTACTAGGATAGCTGTATCTGTTCATCACTTGGGAGCTTGTCTGCTCCTGGAGTATGGAAAATCCAGTCTTCTGGCAACCCCATGAGCACCTAGCAGATATTGTACTATGCAGCTTCCTAGAGCCTGTTCTGTAGTAATCGCTGTTCCTTGGGTATTTGAATGAAATCTTATTTATGTGTATTTTGGAGGCTTTTTCAACAAGGGTAAAGAACTGTTCTGTTACAATTATATCTTTCCATAATGAATTCATAGAATATGGAACATTGTGTAGGTAATGTTTGTGCTACAAAAATGTATTGTTTTCATTGTATTTCAGATGCTTCAGGCCTGCTCAGTCCAGCACCTACCTGTCCCATATGCAGCATTTCCACCCCTCATTTCTAGTGACCCATTCCTTTTGCATCCTCCTCATCTCTCTACACACCACCCTCCTCACTTACCTCCTCCAGGACAATTTGTTCCTTTCCAAGCACAACAGTCACGGTCGGTAAGTAATGCTTCTTACCCCACTCTCAGTAGAACTGGTGGGCTGGATGGGCACATAGTACTGATACCTGATTGAGGAGACAAGGATTTTCTTTCAAATTGTAGCCGCTTGTTGTGAAGATGAAAAAATACTTCTGAAGTTCAGAGTTTCACTTCAGGTTTCATCATTGCCTGTGCTGTTTGTCCATATGCTTTTACTTCTCTCAGAAAGATGGGTATTTCCTTCACCATTAGGTATTTCTTTCCCAGGAAGCAGACTAGAATCCAGAGGAGGTTGTGAGAGCGTAGTAGGCATCTCAGAAAAGCTTAGCAGAGAAAAAAGCACAATGTTGCTTTTATTTTAGTTTCTTTTGTATTACTTCATGATTAATTTTTAAATAACCAGTCCTTTCCCTAGGACATTTTCTTTACACTTACGAAAATTACTGATGTTGCTTAAGCAGATTTGGGTTCATGAAATGGACTATGCAGACATGGAAAAAATGTGACCCTGTGACCCTGTTTTGGATTTAGAGGGAAATCAGGTTTACAGTTCTGGCCTACCACTCTTTCTGTGTGGTTATCTGAGTACTTATCCATTTGTTTGCCCCGGTGAGTAGAAGATGCAGATATTTCAGTAACACAGAGATAGGATATAGCTTTATTATTGCAAACATTGCTGAGACTCCTTCATGCCATGACTCTGGTGTGGATAGGATTGTAATCACCTCATTACAGTGATGGGAGAACAGTTTCCATCATCCTAACAAAATGGTTCTTTGTGGTAGAAATCTTTGCGAGACTTAGCTTTAGAAAATTTATGGACTCAGGTTTTACCTTGAGTTGCTTACTTAGATTTTTAACAAGGCTTGCCTCTCTGCTTTCAGCTTTGCCAAAAAGCTTGCATCATAGTGATTTAAGAATATTTTGTTCTATATAGCAGAAAAATAGTAAATTCCTTTGGTTCCACAAGGTGGCTTTCTTAGCTGAATTTCTTGAAATGGTGAAATTCAGTATCAATAACAGAATGGTGTGTTTGTGAAACAGAAAGAATTCCTAGTTGTTTCTTGGGCATTTTAACTAGATTTGACAAGCAACAAAACCAATCTGGAATCCCATGCTTCTGAAACTTCAGGACTGCTTGTTAGCACTGCTTGCATGACCCTCCTAGGAAAGCATCTGCTTGCTTTCTGGATATCATTATCAGTTTCATCTGCTGGAACCACCATGATTCCCCTCCACTTTTCAGTTTTTCTGGCACAATTTCAGTTCTTGTCTATGGTTGTTTATTTTTTTCTCTCGCATAGTTATACAGTGAGAGCAGCCTGGCAAGAAGGAGAACAAATATTTGTCCTGAAAAATGCAAGATACAGGAAATTACAGCCACTCCTATATTTGCTAGATCGCATAAATTCCTGGCCTATATGCATGGCTAGCTGGAAAAGGTGAATTTATATCAAATGTGTAGTGTTGTCTTTGCTATTTTGGGTAGTGTTAATGACCTAGGAATTGCTCACAGAGTTACTATTAAATTGATCATGGCAGCACAGAATATACAGCTGGGACCGCAGTTCTTTATTCGGGAGAAAATTTCATCTCTGTTATTGCAACAAAGACTATCTCTGTTTCTTTTGTAGCCGCTTCAAAGGATAGAAAATGATGTAGAATTGCTTGGAGAACATCTTCCTGTAGGAGGTTTTACATACCCTCCCTCAGCCCATCCACCAACGTTGCCTCCCTCAGCTCCTCTTCAATTCTTAGCCCATGATCCATTACACCAGGAGGTGTCATTTGGGGTAGTAAGTATTGTTTTCTATGCTACATTCTCTTTCACACTGCATTGACATTCTTGATCTTTATTCTGTAGTACATTTTGTTGAAAAGTCATGCTTTTGCAATCATATTCCATTATTGGAATAGCTGTATATTTTGGTATTCTCTTTAAGCCTAAGTTAATCAAGTTAAGAGTAATTTAATGAGACCAGCAAATTATTTCCAGTAACATTATCTGCAGAGTGCAGCAGCATTTACTTAGAAAACTTTCCATGTCTTCCCATAGTCCAGGATTTCTACTGCAGGTATAGGTTAGTACAGTTCAGAAAAATTGTTACCACTTTTAGTTAATTCTTCATCATATGTTGAGTTTCCACAGCTCAGGAAAGCCAGAACGCTTTAAAAACAGTTCTGTTTAAGCAGTTGTAGAGTGCTTCCATAATTTAGACTACACCATATATTATAAAGATAGCCACGTTCTAAAGCTTGATTTAACTCAGCTTTCAGGGGATCAACAGACAGTTCAACTGCAGCAGTACAAAATAAAATTAAAAGGGATGCAGGATAAAGTCTATGTTGAATTTTGTTGAATCATGTGCTTCTGTGGTGTGTCCAGTGGTGCTACTTCTAGGATCTTTGTCTTGTACTTCAATTTGCAATTATACTAGTCTTGAGATTTGTCATGGTTTTGTTGTTGTGGTTTTGTGTGGATCACTTCTTTAAAAAAACCAAAATTCCGCCTCTCCTGCCTGTGTGGTGCTGGGAGAAATAGCTAGATCCCAAGTTTAGATGCTGAAATTTTTATTGTCTGACACATTCATCAAGTTGTCAGTGGTTTATGGGCCATATTGTTATATAAATTTTAAATAATTATTAAATTTTAGGCCCTGCAGCTGCCTAGAATCTGCAGATACTTTGTCTTCAATTATTCTTCTTGAAATCACAGAACCTAATCAAATGGTTGCTTGCAGTTTTCATAAAGGTTCAAGTAAATGTCCACCATTTCAAAAAGTGATCAACTTCTCCTAATCTAAAGGTTTTCAATGAAGTCTTCATGCACTATGAGACACTCTGGAGTCCAGGATACTTGAAAGCTTCTATAAACTGTTTGTATTTTATTCAGTGTGCTTGTTAGATAAATTAATTAATCATACATGTTTTGCTTGGAGTCAGACCTTTTCATTTTTAAGTTTGGTTGTTAAATCAGATAGGAAACATAGTTACCATTTTCTGCAAATCGTAGCATTTGTCCTCACTGATGCTTCAACTCTGTGTTGTTTATTGCAAAGGAGTAGAATAGAGACATATTACAAGTAACCATGTGACCTTTAAGTAATACTAAATTTTTACAAAGCTTTATTTGCATTGACATTAGAATGGAATAGATGCATTTCTGATTCTTCTTCATTCCGTGAACACAATAGTTTCTAAATACATTTTCGGATTGTAGAATTCACAAAGCAGTAAAATTAATATTTCATATGTCTAGTTTGAGACTCCAACCAAAAGGAACCTGGCTCTTTTGTATTGTTCTTATATTCATATGTTCATATTCATACATTAATTTTATGTATGACCGTGGCTACCTAATTATAATGTTTCTGTTGTAAAATTAGGGGATTTTAGGTTAATCATTGGGAGTGCTGGGCTCTTGTGCTTTCAAGTTTCAAACATGTAAGAAGAAAAATGTGTTTGTAAAGGCTTAAAGTGTTCTTTGTTTCAAAAAAAAAGTCTTAAGGCCCTCAAATATGAATTTAATAGGGATACATGTATTTTGAAAAAATTCAAAAACATTAATTGTAGAAAATACAAAACCAGTTTTTAGTAAAAGATTTTAGTAAAAGATGACAAAAAGCGCCCTGATTTATCCATAGAATGAATGCATGGAAACTTTGGGCTTGAGTGTCTCTCTGTGTGTGGTTCAGCTGCAGAAGTTGTTCTGATTAAACCTTCTACATGCACCTGAAAGGCTTCAAGCCTTTAAGCCTAAATATAAGTATATACCACTGCTTAAAAGTTAGGTATTTTTAAAAGAGATTTTTTAAAAATTCTCATTTTTAAAGAGTTTTTTAAGGGCTTCTTTACTCAACTGCTTATGCACAGCCCTTAGCACCTGAGCTTTTTATATTTAGAAGAGCTTCAGCAATTCATGTCCTGTTTCCCAAACTGTACTGACTGTAGACTAAACACACAAAAACTTGTAGGGATTTCTGTTGTATATTACCACTTTTTCACATTAATTGATATGATTGTATATTATAGATGGGAATAGTAATTTCAAATTGAGGCTGAGATTCTGTTGGATTTTAGCAGAGGCAAAATTTTTTAAATAATGCTTTATTGAAAGTGAATGTCATTATTTCATTATTGATTAAGAATAGAAAATGTAGAATGATATGCTTACAGGATGGCTAAGGTTGGAAGGCAGGTCATCTGGTCAAGCAGGGCCACCTAAAACTGGGTGTCCAGGACTATGTCCAGCCGGCTTTTGAGCATCTCCAGGAAGGCAGACTCCACCATCTCCCTAAGCAACCTGTGTCAGTACTCAGTCACCCTCAGAGTAAAGTGTTTCCTGATGTTCACACGGAGCCTCCTGTGTTTCAGTCTGTGCCCAGTGTCTCACCACTGGGCAGAGCCTGGCTCTGCTTTCTTTGCACCCTCCCTTCAGGTATTTAGATACATTGACAGGATCCCCCCAACGAGCCCCCTCTTCTCCAGGCTGAACAGGCTCAGCTGTTTCAGCCTTCTTGCACACATGAAATCCTTCAGTCCCATCTTAGTGACCTTTGTTGGACTCTCCCCTGTATGTCCAGGTCTGTCTTGTGGTGGGGCGCCCAGAACTGGACACAAGTTCCACTTCTGCAGGTTGGAGTTGAAGCTTATTTTTCTTCTTTCTTGCAGCCTTATCCACCTTTTATGCCTCGAAGACTCACAGGGCGCAGCAGATACCGATCACAGCAGCCAATACCACCACACCCTTACCATCCCAGCCTATTACCTTATGTGCTGTAAGTGAAAAGTGCATTTGTTTGCTTCCATGTAGGCTATTAAGAAGTCAGAAAGCATCTTGGCACTTTTTATGGTTGGACTCTACCAGAGACCAGGCATATTTCACCTGTCTCAGAGGAAAACTTTGATTTATGTGTAAACTTTTCAGCCTACTTTTAATAACCAACACCACTGAGCAAGAAAAGATTTAAGTGAACAGTTTCGTCCAATGTAGTTTTGTAGGTATTTTGAGGTGCAGCAGCCTCTTGTTTCTGAACTCTTGGTAAAATCTTCAACAGATTTTAAATCATAGTTCTATGATACTCTTACAGAGGCATAATTACACTGTAGGATCAAGTTATAGGAGTCTTCATTTATGGAATAAATTAATTTGGTTTGGTTCTTGATTGTAAAACACAAGAGTGGGGACTTCTGTGATTTGTTATTCTTTATTGGCTTGAGTGCTACTCTGTCACAGCTGTCACATTTCTGTTCTGCCTCTGAGTAGCTGTTTCTGGAAAAGATGTGAGACAATTAACATTTAGGAATTATCTGTAGTGCGTTATGGTAGACTCTGGAAGAGAGTTTAGGTCTATGACATGTATTAGTCTTCTGTGTTCTGTACTGGAAGTAAGAATTAAATGTTTGGAAAAAAAAAGATTAAGTTTCTGGTGGCAGAGGTGACACTGACAAGGAAGTAATCAAGCACTGGCACCAGATCTTTAGATTCTCTCTGTGCAATGTCAAACGTGGCATAAGAATGGCTCCAGAAATCTGATTCAGCAAAGTTGTTCAACTTTTCGTCTTGTAATCTGAGTAGTGTCATAGCTTCTTGCCTATTCATTGAGGACATGATGTGGCATAGTAATTCCTGATTCTACTATATTAGTGCTTTGAATTTGTGATTTCCATGTCTGTGGATGAAGTTTTGACCCATTGTACTACCTTGAGGGGGGGGGTAAAAAGACTTACTGAATATACAACCAGAAAAACATCTCTCTGATCTCTCAGTCTGAAGGGATTCTGCTTTTACCAGTACATGAGAAAGTGAATTTGTGCTTGCCTTCAGGATGGGTTTGTCTGGTACAAATCCTATTTATCTTCACTTTTGTGGTTTAGGCTTGCAGAAGTTGCAAGACTTTTATGTGGGAGATCTAAATGGACTTAGTATTCCTCTTTGATGGTCTTTTATCCACTTAAGGAAATTTAAGCATATTTAAAAGCAGAATGTCAATTTTTTGTCAGTTTTAGGTCTCCATAGTCTGTGATAATTAAAAGATGCGTTTTTGTAATAAAACTGAGCTTGGTTAAAAGCGTCAAGCGAAGCACGCATGCAGTTAAAAAGCACTCCCAATATCAGTAAGTTAGCAAAAAAAGCATTTTTCTGGGACTCTTTCACTTCAAATGTCTGGTCTTGACTTCAAACACAACATTTTTGCCAGTTCTGAGAACATGTTGATTTGAGAGGCATCAGAAAGGTTACTTTACCTCTGCCAGATGTTTCTGTGCTTCCCTTCAGCAAGATGCTGAACCTTATCCTTGTTTGCTCTCATGGTAGATCAATGCTCCCAGTGCCACCGGCAGTTGGACCAGCTTTCAGCTTTGAGTTGGATGTGGAAGATGGAGAGGTAGAAAACTATGAGGTTGGTGTGTGAACTACAACTGTCTTTAAAGAACAGATGTTAGCTCAAGCAATAGATAACATTTTATTATATTTTGCTTTTAATCCTGGTTTTGCTTTTCAAATAAATGTAGTGACTATGAAGACAGAATCCAAAAATGGTCCTTTCAGATTTTTTTGTAATACTGAATATTAGAAGTGTTTAGCTTTCTTTCTTGTCTGTTTCTCTCAGAATTCACCTTTCCAGGCTAGTAATCATTAAATTGTTCAACTTTTATGTTCTCCATGCTACTCTTCTCCTTTCAAAATTTAATTGATTTTAAATACCAAACAGAAGTGAAGCACTTTCAAAAGAAAAGGGTAAGGTGCTGGTTTTATGAGTGTAACTTTCAGAGTAGTTTTAATATCATAGGAATAATTAATCTAAACATATTTATAAAATTACCTTACTGCCTTTACATCTCGCCCTCTGGAGGGGATGGTAATTCACATCTAGAGATGCAGAACCCTCTTCAATATCCTAGATAATTATGGGGCTGTTCCGACTGTTGTTTCTTTGCTGGTTCTGAAGCTAATGGATTCCATTTGATTTCTCTTGAGTTAGTCATCGTTAACCCTGACTTCTGCATCTCTTTGCCTGTGCTCTCATTAAGATATCTGTGTAGTTGCACATCTTCAGTTTAACAATGAGTGCTTCTTTAATAACTTCTGTGGTGATTCAGAAACAGCAGTCTCTTGTGAGAATTTGGGCCCTAGGTTCAGTAGTGTAAGAAATCAATACCATTTGCAGCTTTCATGGTATCTTTTTCCTCAATTGATTGTCTATTACACTGATGTTGTTTCCTATGCCCCTCATGAAGGAGTGTGAGTTAAATACATGACAGATTTCAAATTATATACATGAAAGGATTTTAGTTGCAACCGTTGGCTTACAGAAAATTAACATAAAAATGAGCAGCCAAAATAGCGCCTAAAGTTTGATGATATGTATTTGTTTTCCAGATTGAGGCTAAAGTCTCCATATTTTAATTCAACTAGCCCAAGACACAGAATGGGAATCATAAACTGTCCCATTAAATTTATGGTTTCTCTCACAAGACCAAATTCACATATTCTAATGAAGGAAATTAGTTGACAATTTCTTTCTGACAATTACCAGCACTGTTAATTTCATAGCAGGTTGAGGTGATCCCTCAGAAGTGAATTATTTATTCAGTCACAGGACTAATTGAAAATTGGGTTCTTGGATGAATCTCAATCCCTCTGGGATGGGATTTCAAAACCACATCCTCTTGGGAGGTGGGTTTTGAAATCCCAGAGAAAATATCTTACATCATTACAAGGACGGTTAAGCTCTGAAAGACTTTCTAAGGAGCTTGTATTGTGTGGGAGAACTAAGGTTCTAAACGTTCATTGATAGCAGGGTGTTTTGTGCTAGCAGCTGGTGTAGTGAGATGTGATGGTAGTGCCCAGCACTAATGGAAACAGAGCCTGTTTGATCAGTGAATTTTTATATGTCTGATTTCCATGTTTTGCAGGCACTGCTGAATTTGGCAGAACGTCTGGGAGAAGCCAAACCACGGGGATTAACAAAAGCTGACATTGAGCAGCTTCCATCCTACAGATTCAATCCAAACAATCACCAGTCAGAACAGACATTGTAAGTATCCAGTGGTCTCTTTCAAGGTTCCATAATTTAGGTGGCCTGATTTTAATTTCTTTAACTTGCAGTCACAGCAAGGTAGAAGAGCAAGAATACCTGATTTGTGATGTGAAAGCACAGTAAATTAAAAAAAAAAAAGAAAACACCCATAGAATCCCTCAGTCAGTTCTCAGTTTCCATTGTCAGATGTAGATCACTGTAGCTACTGAAGGAATAAAATAGCTACTGTGTTGCAATCATACCTCTAAGGTTTTATATGGAATGCATATTTGTTGTTCTTATATACCAGATACATTTGAACTTCATTGTCTTTTTTAGATGTGTGGTGTGCATGTGTGATTTTGAGTCAAGGCAGCTACTTAGAGTCTTACCCTGTAACCACGAGTTCCATGCCAAGTGTGTTGATAAATGGCTGAAGGTAAGAAAATGTAATCCTATCTTAGATGAAATTGATTATGTAGTTTTGTAGGAGAGGGTGGGGATATTTTGCTGTTATGCTTAATTTCATCTTGTTTTGTGTTTCTGATACTTAAGAAGCCAGCAGAATGGAATCACTGCCTACGTATTATATTATTCTAATAATTGATGAAGACTGTTTCTTCATAATATTTGGCACAATGGAAAATTAATATGAATACAGTTGTTCCATTGACAGCTCTTACTTTCTTCCATTTGCTTAAAACAGTAACTGTGCATTTGAGTATTACACATTAAAGAAGACTTGAGAAAAAGTAAATAATATAGGAGATATGATACAGAGTTTGGTGATGATGGTGGCTTCAACTGTTTTTCATAGCAAGAATGAGTACCAACAGATTTCCTTCCCCACTTTGCTGTTAATGTTGGTTTCTGGGGCAGATAAAGTGGGTTACATATGTACATTTATGTGTATGTATATATAAATAAATGTAATATATACAAATAGAAACTACAGTTTTACAAAATAATTTACCCATCCAAGAGGATTTGAGCAAAATAGAAAGGCTCAAGAGTCAGGACCAGCCAGGAAGAGTATTTATTAAATAGCAGCTGTGCAGAAGGTGAGAAGAACAAGAAATACAAGTAGATTATGGCAGACATTTCTACAGGCTACATTGAGCCAGATCTACTGCTAGCAAGGTATTGATTCCCATCTTGCCTCAGTTTTTTGACTATTTTATTCTATTCAGCTTTAATCCATTTAGTCTGTCATGTGGAACATTGGAAACTGCAGTGATCCTCTCTTGATATGGTCCCTAGAAAATTACAGATGGTGTTTGTTGTTTTGGAAAAAGAAATAAAACTCCCTTGCCTTTATGGCATGATAAATATGGCATCATATCTTAGGCAAGTGCTAAAATATGCAGTGCAGAGAATGAAAAAATCAAGTCACTATTCACAGTATTTTTTTTCCTAAGAAGATACCAAGAATAATGAGAAGGATTTGAAAAAATGGGTTGTCAAATTGCCCTTTAGCTACAGTACCCATAGTAGTCTAAGTCTAAAGCTCCTACAAAATCTAGGGCCAGTGTAACTGTTTGTAATGCTCTTACTTTTTGGTATAAATGGTTCAAAAGTGTTTGAATTCACATACGTGCATAAAAATGAGGAAGAGTAATCAAAACACCTGGTTGTTTTTTTGTCATACTAAGAGGCAGCATGCACACACTCCACATAATATTATTAGTTTTTCTCTGCTAGATGTATGAAGTTTTATTCACTTAGTACAAATTAAGACTAGAGTCTGTATGTATCAAAGTGGTGTTCTTCAGTGTTCCCCTTCTCTTCTCAATCAGCATCCACACTGTATGTGTCAGTCTTTCATTGCATGAAACTCTCTAAGTCAGTTGTGGTGGGGACAGTGAGAATCCAGGAATAGTATTCTCTCCGCTTTATGGAAAGAAAGAAAAAAAAAAATGTCACTTGACGTAGCTTGTGTGATAGTGGATGCTATAGGTTTATTATGTGGATTTTTTTAAAGACAGTTCATTCCAGGCTGTTAATGCAAAAAAAAAATATATATACCTCTGATCCATAGAACTCCTGATCTGCAGATTTCTGGAAGTTAGAGGAACACATCAGGAAAGTATCATACGTGTTTATCTTATTGCTCTTTCCTTACCTGACATCCCACTCAGGAGTTAGACAAGCATGTGGAGCTAGTCTCTTTTGGACTCAGTATGTTACTTTAAAAGTTAAAGGGTTAGTCCTTTCAATTGAAAATGGCAATAGAATTTGGAACTGCAAAGATTTTAGTTTAGTCTGTTTTCACAATCGTAGTGTATTGTTCTAGTAGTGAAATAGTTTTGCTGATGTGCCTGTCCCATCATAGAATCTGCATTTTCTCACAGATCTTCACCTGTAGTATTTTCTAAAGGTTGTCCTTAGAATGAGGTGCAAGATATGCAATCAAAATGTAGAGGGGTGCAGTTAAACCTAATAGAAGTTGCAGACCTGAGTGCAAAATAAGATAGAGAACTTTAAACCGTTCTAGTGTAAGTTCACTAAGACAATACTTTTACACCATGTGGGCTCAGTTACAGTGGTATGAAGATGATATTTGCAAATAAAGACTATTTTGCTTTGGAAGCTGTAACAAATTATCTGTAACACCAGTCTGTTTTAGTTACTGCCTCTGTCCAAACTTGGTTACAGTTACGAAGCTAATATCTGGAAGTGATAATAACTGGAAAATATTTTGTGCTTTAGTTTTGCTTCTGTCCAATTGTTTATGACTTTGAGAGCTTTGTTTTATGTATCTTGATTGTGTAATTATGTCCACATCTGCCTAATTCACATCATCCAGCCAACATCATAAATTCTACAAGGGAAAGTTAAAATTCTATCTTTCAGTACTTGTAATGTTATTCCATGAAGTAGACAAAGAAAACTATTATCAGTTAGTCACTATTTTTTACTGATTTCATTTAATTTCTTTGAAGAGTGTATTTGTTATCTAGGACTATTTCTAGAACTATGGAGTCAAATTAATTTTTTTTAAGCTCCATCATATGCCACTTCAGTGAAAGATATAAGTAAAAGGTTAGTGATTCAATCTGAGTACTTTAAAAATACTCTTGGGTTGCCTGTTGGTGATGATGGCAAAGTAAAAAAACTGTCTAAAAACATTTTTAGATAGTGGCTTGTATGCATGGAATATGTGACAACACTATCTTTTTAGGTGGCGAGCAAGTAAGAGGACGTGTTCTATAACAGTGCATTAAGCAAACTTAAAGACATGACAAGAGAAGATATAATACAGTGGAGGAAACAAAATAATTAAAAGGAGAGAGGTTATCCTTTCACTTTTTGTAGTATTCCTAGTTCCCATGTTTCACAGTATTTGGCTCCTTCTTACCCTATATCCTCTAGTCATGTATGAACACATGAGAAATGTGTTCTTCTATACAATAAAAATCATAATTCCAAAAGAGTACTTGACACCATGACCTATCTTCACCTTGAGGGTTGAGAACAATGTTAAGAGGACAACCTGCCCTTATTTTTAACCTACTAGGAAATGCTGTATTATATATAAGAAAAGACAAACTGTAACTATACTTCAACTTACTTCTGATAGACTAACACCAAAGCAGTGCAGTGATTTTTAGAGGATTCTAGTAGCCCTATAGTTTCATTATTCTAAATGCAGTTCACTTTAACTATAAATTTCTATAGAATATTTTTAAAAAATCAATTAATTGGGCAGCACTCTATAGTTACAGCACAAAATTAATTCTGCCTGGAAGAGTGGCAAGTTAGAAGATCATATTACAATGTTATGTCCTACTCACTCTTCTTTTGGTGTCAAAGGGTCATATAAAATGCCAGGAGGGGGAAATTAATTTAATGAAAGACAAGAGTGCAACTAAATTTAAAGCAGATGTTCATGTAGAATCTTGAAAAGTTACTTTAAAAGCAGTGGTTTGGTGTCCATGAGTATTCATGTTATCCTGGCAGAGTAGGTCTATGTCTGCAATTCCTGTCAGGAAGTTACTCCTACTGAATGCTGTTCTGTAGTGCAAGTGGTTGTTACTTCAGTACCAACCTAAGCAAATAGGTTTGATTCATTAATGCGCTGAACTCCATGTTTAGAACATGCCTTTTTATTTTAAACATTATATCAGCCAGGCTATATTTAGAATCAGGCACATGAAATGAAATTAAATGACTGACTAAGGACATTTTGAAACTGCTAGTGAAAAAGCAAGAAATATAAGTTTAATTGATAGTCCAATCCATGATTTACAAAAATTACAAAGCAATAAAATTTATGGACAGTGCTAACAGTTGGCAGCAGGAAAACTGACAGGAAAAAATATACTGTAACTTTAATTTCCATTACTGAATAATGCTTTTCAGTAAAAAATAACACAGTACTTTCATAGGATTGGTTATTTTTTTGATTTAAAATATTTGACAAAGAATTCTGAATTCTGGCCTACAGAGTCATACTTCTTGATACTCTTCACTTGTATTTTCATTGAAAAATCTGGTTGCCTTAGAAGACTTGGAGTACAGTGGTTGGTCTTGCAGTTTTGGTAACTATGAAATAGAAATTTGTGGCAGGGAAGAGCTCTCTTCACTCTTCCCTTTGCAAGGGAAGTATTGACTCATGGATGGTATATATATTTTTCTGGGCCTTTTTCTCATTGTTTGCTAAGATGAAAGTAGCCACTGTTTGAAAAAGGGAATGAGAAGGCAGAAATACTTTCACAGTAGCTTAAGGATCATTGCTTCTTATCTGCCTTACTTTTTAAGGAAGCTAGAAAAATAAATGAGTCACAGGACATATTTTCAATTTGTGCTTTACTAAAGAGCTAAATATAGGCCTGCTGAGGTGTGTTACTTGAATATCTGCTTGGACGGGTCATCTTTTCTTTCTTTATTTTATTCCCCTTCCCCTTTACTAAAAGCCCCTCCCTTTTCCCCCTGTTTGCTTTCAGCTTAGACCAAGTCTGTCTGATGTTTTTCTGTGATGATAACCAAATGAACAAAGTACGGTGTTATTCCTTATCAGTACAGTTTGTGACAATATGACATTCTCACACAAAATGTTTATTTGAGCCGAAGGTGTCTCAGTTTGTTTTGGTGGTTTTCTCTTCATCGTACAGTACAGGTTGTTAGTTATATCCATCTGACTGCAATACACTCTTAATTGTGAATCTGCATTAATGAAACCACCATCACTTAGCTAGAGCCTTATTTGTTGTCTTGCTTTGGCTTTAAAGGTAAAAGGCACAATTATTTTTTGGTAAATGTAATTTTGAATTTGCAAACTCACCACACCATTCAAACATAACTAAACAAGAAAAGACATAAGCACATTCTGTCTTCTCTTGAATTGCTGTTCAGCAGTCACAGATGTCAGTGTCACGTACACATTACTTTAACAATGTATTTGTCAGTCTGGTTAACCTTGTTTTGTTTTTCTGGTTTTACAGGCAAATCGCACCTGCCCAATTTGTAGAGCTGATGCTTCAGAAGTGCATCGTGATTCAGAATGACCAATCTAAGAGCACAAATCTGGTTTGGATGTTTCTGGTCACATGTATATATGAACTCTCTATTGAACTTACCTACCCATGTGGCTTCCAGCCTACCCTTTACACAAAAGGGTCAATGGACCTTACTTTGCACTGTGTGACTTAATCAATTATAAAGCTTATAACTAGTCTTCACAGTTACGGGATTGTTATACTAACAAGTGTGATTGGAACTCCAAAGATTTTTTTTTTAGCTTAATTTTGTGTGTGCACTAACATTCCCTGGGTTTTGTGTGATCATTCCAAGTATTGCTGCGAGATTACTGTGGATGTGATCTTTTAGCATGTGCTTTTATATAAAAGAAAAAGAAAAAAAAAAGTGGTAGCTCCAAACAATATAGCAATCTACCTTATATAGAGCCTTCAGATACTGTGAGTGGGGATGAATGGTATGAGTGTGTGTTTGCCTGAGAGAGGATGAATGAAGTGTGCTTGTGACTGGGTGTGCCTGCGTGTTTGAGAACCTATATACCAGCATGTATGTGTGTAGTAATAATTATGCTGCAATGTATAATCTTGTGTGTTATTTAAACAGTACTAGTACTGTACACTGGTTCCTTCCCTTGTGTTTGCAGTTGCACACTGAATGCAATGGGTGCAGCAATTACAGACATTTAGTATTTTGTCCCCAACGTACTTACAGGTGTAAAGACCTTTCTACCTACTACTATTCAAACAGCTGTTATGCTTCCCCTTCACTGGAGGCTTTAAGTGTGTACCACTAAAGAATGCATTGATTCTTCATACATGAGTAACCTTGGGGGTTTTATCATATGTTACAAAGTCTGGATTTTTAAATGGCTGATTTACAAGTTATTTTATCAATTTAGAGTCACAATATCACATTTAGCAATATTCATGTTTTCAATTGCTGAAATATGTCAATGTTTTTCTGTTTTCCTTTTAAATTTTTCTACCTGGGTTTACCAGTTATGTATTTCTTTCATGAAAGGAAGCAGGAAGTACACTGAGGGTGTCCTGGTCTTTTGGAAAAGCTCTTAACTTTTGCCCATTGTACTTGCTAAATACATAATCTTTTAGCTTATAAACACTGGCTTTTCATTCTTTGTCATCTGCAAGGAAGTTGGTATGTAACTAAAATAACTTGTAAAAAGTTACAATTTTATTCCTGCAACTTCATGAATAAAATGCATTTCTAGCGTTTTCTCAGAGAAGTAGAATTTCATATTTCTTTCACCCTATCACAAGAGGAGGTAGGTTTTGGTCATAACCTGCAGAACTCAGTTGCCCTGATGCTGCTTCTTTCCCTTCCTTATTTCATGATAAGTGTAATAGGAAGAAGGAACTCCTAGGTTTTTGCAATCAAGTTTCCAGAGTGCTCCACTAGAGGAGAAATTTGGAATACTTTCCAGAACAGTGCTGTGAAAAAAGGGGATAATGTCTATTCAAGTGCTTTGAATAATATTTTATTTGGGCTATGAAAAAAAATGAACTTTTTTTGTAATGTTCACACTGTTAACGTCTGTGATGTGTTCTAGCAAAATACTTAGGTCTGCATATGCCACAGTTATTAAAAGGATGCACTTTTTGCAAGGAAACTCTTCTCATAAATTCAGTGTCATTTCTGTGGTTGCAGTTGCAGCACAAGTGGCACAATTACCAGTATTGCTACAACTTGCTGCCAGTCTCAGCTTTAAGTTTATTCTTTATAATTTCTGATGCTTTTGTATGCTGCTATGCTTTAGTATCAGTTAAAATTTCAGTGTTAGAGGTTCTCCAAGCTGGTTTTCCTCTTTTAAGATTTTACAGACCAGTCACAGCTCTTGGTGCAGCTAAATAAAAGCACAATTTTGCCCTGTTTCAAATGGTTTTCCCTCTGTTTAGTTATGCAGGTGGTTCTCAAAAACAGTGATGCTTTCTGTACCTGTCCTTACTTAGGAACACTAAATAAACAAAAATGCTGTTATTTCCACTTCAAAATACTATCATTTCTTTTTCCTCTCTTCCAGTGGAGTTAAAGAATAGGCTTTTCACAACAGCACCTAGCAGGTTAAATTACATGTAATAAAATTTATTTTTTTAACAAATAAAATCATGTTTAAAAAGCATATGCCACATATGTCTTACAAAACTTAGCCTCTTTTATATAACTGCAAAAGAAAAAGAATCCATGTACAGATTTAAACATGACTAACATTTCTGTGTTTAGTATTCAGTTCAAAGCATAGAAAGAGGGTACTTTTTCTAAACTTGATACAAGTGAACAAGACACATACTTCTGAAGCTAAGGGAAAGTAGTTCTCTTTCTGGAACTGGAGAAATGTCCCTTTTCCCCCACTAAAATACAGTGAGACGATGGGGGGTCTAGGAGATGGAGAGTCTAAGTTGGTAAAATCCTGCACTTAATTGTTGCACTCTTATGGCTCATCTCTTCTGGAATTGTTCTTCGGTTTGCTTGGATGAATGGGGACTTGCTTCTCGTGGTCAGTGTGTACAAAGAGCACACATGCTTAATGTTTTGAATCAGCTCAGACAGGCTTCAACCACATCTTCTGTGGTGGCTGTCAAGGGCAGGGGATTTATGTTCAGCTCTTAACTGCCATGTATTATGCACAGCTGCCATGGTGCCTGACAGCACCGGAATTCAGCAACACTTCTTTATGTTCATTGCCTTTCTGCCATCCAGTTACTCTTTTCTTCTCCAAAAAAACAAAAATATACAACCTCCAATATGTTTGCTTTATCGTATTGGCACTGCTGTGTTTTTTTGCATAAACTGTCAATTTAATTTGACATTTTGGTGGATATCAAGGCCTACAGATAATTCCAGTGTCTCATTTTTTGGCTTTCTTTAGAAAAAGAAGTAAGGCCATGTGTTGTACGTCATTTTGTAGAGGCTCTTGAATGTGACTTCACAGCTCTTAATAAAATGCATAATACTTGGGATGAGACTTACCAACTGTTTTAATCTTAATTGTAGAAAACAGTTTCTGCTGAGTTATCTTTGGGCCTTTGTAAAAGCTGTGGTTTTTTCCTTTGGTACATTGTTACCTCATTTTGCTACTTGTGTTTCAGACTTGCTAATTATTATGAAAGCTTATGGGTTTTGTTGGAATCATATTTTTTAAGTGTTTTCTTTAAATCATATGCTATTGTATCATTTAACATGTAGTTTTAAATGTATTATAAATATCTGTAACCAAATCATTTGAAGGCTTGATAAATTTTTAACAAAATTTGTACATTTTTTATGAGAGTTACTAGTAATGCTTTACTAGGTAGTGCAATGAATTTTTATTTTTAATCCCTGTGCCCAATTTTGGAGTTGAGAGAGTTGTTCAGTAATAAATGTATGATGTACACTTACACAATTTTGTCCTGTTCTTTCTTTGAGAAGTGTATGGTTTTCTTTCATTACTGGGCGTATTTCTGTGCATCATTATGCAAATTGAAATATTACTGGCAACAGACACTTGTGTTGTAGGTGTTTTGCCACCTTAACTATAGCACACAACTTTTTCTTTATTCTTATGGTGAGAGAGCCTCAGAAACTAATCTGAAATGCTGTACCATATTTCTGAGGGTGTGAGAATTGAACTTACTCAAAGCCCTGTGCTCTAAAGATCTTATTTACTTAGCCAGAAGAAACTTCGCAGGGATGAAGGTGCTTCTTAGGCATACTGTTTGCACTGTGAATCAGCAGAAGAGATGTGTTACACTTGCAGTGCCCTGACAGTAGTAGGTGATACATCCTGAATTATAATGGTTTCATTAGCCAGGGTCACACAAGAAACTGGTAGTAAAACAAAACCAAAAAGAAAGGGGAAAAAAAAAAGGAATTGTGTGATTTTGGTTTTAAGATAATGTAAACTAAGTTGACAGATGTAGATTTTTAAGAGGTTTACATTACCATAGGACATTTAATAGCTGCATCTATAGCAGGTGTTCTAGGTACTGAGACACATTTGAAGATTAGTTCATACTTTTGAGAATCCTTATGCAGGTTCACACACATACCTTTTATATTTGGGAGATGCTGGAAAAGAGAAAGGTATCAATCTTTGATACCTTTGAGCTCAGATACTTGCAAAGTCACATTTTTTGCACGAGTATATTGCAGAGCAGCTTCCAGCATCATCAGTAGTTTGGCCATGACCAGTCCTAGCCTAAGAGCCGAATTGCCCTGCTTGTCTCTCCTCATCTGGTCTCTGCTCCCCACTTTTGTGTCACAGCATTTCAGTCTCTTCCTCAGCCTGTGCAGTGTCTGTCTTTGCTCAGAATCCTGTGTTACCACTCCTTGGGAGTCTCCTGGCATTCTCATTAATTACCTGACAATTTCTGTTGCTAACTTCTAGTAAATCATATCACTGCCACCAGATACCTCATCCTGTGTACTCTTTTGTGGTTCTGTTTTCCTTTCTTGCTTTCAACTACAGCCGACAGCTCTAGTTTGTCTATCTGGTGTGTCTGCTGTAACCCTCCTTCTCACACTGCAGTGCACATAACCATCTGACTTCTAGATGTGGTATTTCCTTGCAACTGATTTGCCTTGCAAATTTGTGATTTGCATGCTCACAGTGCTTATCAACTGATTCAGGAATGACAGCATGCTGAAGAAAAGATGGAGTTCCTGATTTCTTACTTAGTCTTATATGTGCAATAGACAGGCTTGGCTTTTCAGGAGCAGTGGCATTGCTGCAGCTTTTGTCTAATTCTGGCCTTTGCTAACCTTGGTAGGTGTAGATGTATTTATTTAACAGCATAAGGATCTTCCCTTATCTATGGTTCTTTGAGGAACTAGGGTACACTTCCAAATCAACTGCCCTTGTCTTTATAGGGGAGTTCAGCTTGCCAGAAATACACTGGGAGCCCTCACACACCTGGTACAACCCAGGTCATAACATTCTTAAAAACCTTGTAAGAGCTTTACAGAAGCAAAGGGAGCCAGCTGGAAAAGATTCCCTCCTTGACCTCTGTTTGTAAATAGAGAGGATCTCATGCATGGAGATTGGCTCCATCTTGGCCACAAAGTGGTTAAAATCTTCATTGATGTGAGAGAAAATCCCAGCAAAACCTCAGCTCTGGACATGAGGAGAGCAGACTGTTCAGGGAACTAGACAGTAAAATCCTCTGGGAGAATGTTTAGGCAGATGCTGGGGTCCATCAGTGCTGGTCACTTTTTAAACATCACCTAGGGGCACAGTAACAGGCAATTCCTAAATGTTGGAAGTCAGGCAGGTGAGGCAGGAGGCCAACTTGGCTGAGGAGACATCTTCTCTCGGAAATAAGGCAAAAAGTAAGGTATATGCCCAGGAAGTAAGGTCAGGTAACATGGGGAGAATGCAGAGATGCTGCTTCCCACTGTAGTGAGAAAATATGCAGCCAAAGCTCAACTGGAGTGGAAGCTGGCCAGAAATGGGGACAATAAAAACAGTCTATTCCAATGTATTAATTGCAAAAGGTAGTGTAATCAGCCTGTTACAGGATGAGCAAGGTCACCTCATGAACAGGGACAGGGGCAAGGCAGAGGTGTTAAATGCATTCTTTGCCCTGTCTTTAACACAGATAATGGGCCAGGGATGATGGACACCCAAGGGGGTTTCAGTGCCCTGAGCTGGAGGACCATGACTGTGAGAAAGATCCATTTCCTTTTGACCCTGAACTTGTGCAGGATCTTTTCCATCTGGATCCCTGCAAATCTGTGGGGCCTGATGAGATTCATCCAGGAATCCTCAAAGAGCTAGTTGATGTCATCACAAAGCCTCTCTCCATGGATTTTTAGTAGTCTTGGGAATTTGGAGAGGTCCAGATGATTGGAAGTTGGTGAACATTATCCTGGTTTTCAAGAAGGAAAAGAAGGAACCTCCTAAAACTACAGTGAAGTCTAATTTCACTGTCAGGTAAAATTGTGGAAAAGATTATTCTAGGAGTACTGAAAAACACTTGGAGGACGACTCAGTCATCAGTCAATCCAGCACAGCTTCATGAGGGGAAAGTCCGGCTTGTTGAACCTGATTTCCTTCTACAGAAACATAACCCACCTAGCTGACCAAGGGAAGCTAGGTAATGTAATCTTTTTGGGTTCCAGTAAAGCTTTCCATACTGGCTCTCACAGCATCCTGCAGCACACACCGGGGTGAACACATCACATGATGGGTGAGCAACTGGCTCATGGGTCATTGAATGGGGTGACATCAGACTGGTGACCTGTCACTGGTGGGGTTCCACAGGGCTCCAGCCTCAGCCCTGCGCTCTTCAACAGCTTCACAAATGACCTGGACACAAGACTGGAAGGGATACTAAGTGAGTTTGCCAACAACACTTCACGCGGGCCCACTGGAGCCTGGGCTAGCTCTTAGGGCTCTGGCGCTGCACCAGGAGTAGGGAACAGGCAGGGCTTGGGGTCTGCCCACGGCTGAACCTGAAGAGCCACTTGCTTTCCAGAGCAGACAGAGACAGTGACAGGGAGCGGGTGGAGGAGAAAGGAGGAGGCCCTTCTCTTGAGGTTCCACAGGGAAGAATCTATTACCAGCAAAGGGAGTAAGGTAAGAGAGCCCCAAGCACCATTCTGCACAGGTTTTTAATCAGTCTCGATTTAGGGGGTGGTTACAAACAATCATCCAACGGGGTATCTTCAGGGGCAGAGTGAGGGGAATACATCCCTGGTTTGGGACCCATCAGGACTCAGGGGAGGAGAGGGTAGGTCACATGGGCCAATGGGGTGTCCAGGTGTAGGGGAATTCCAGAGGGTGTCATGATCAGGGATTGGCCCAAGGGGAGAGTGACAGAGAAGGTTCCAGAAAAAGGGACTGGATTGCCTTCACAGGCAAGGGAAAAAGCTGGAAACAAAGGGTGGAGAAAGGCATGAGGGACAGCTTTGAGGGACGGTACAAATCAGGGGTGAACCAACTTTTGGGAGAACATAGGGGTACAACAGAACAAACCATTAAACAATAAACTAAAACAAACATGAACCGCAACAAAAGCAAACACTAAATTGAGAAAGCTGTCTACTCCCTCAGAGGCCTTGCAGAGAAACCTGGACAAATGAAAGGGCTGGACAGGCATCCCCTGTATGAAGTTCAATGAGGGAAAGTGCCTGATTCTGTGCCTGGGACATGGTAACCCTGTTGGAATTAGAGGCTGGAGAGTAGCTCCATGGAAGGGGACCTGGGGGTCCTGACTGAACATGAGCCAGCAGTGCCCTGGCAGCCAGAATGGCCACCCGTGTGCTGGGGTGCATCAGGCACAGCATCACAGCCAGGCAAGGGAGGCGATTGTCCTGCTCTGCTCTGGGGCAGCCTCCCCTCGAGTGCTGGGGGCTGTTCTGGTGACATAATATAAAAAAGACTTTGAGCTTTTCTAGAATGCTCAAAGGGTGGCAATGAAACTGGTGAAGGGTCTGGAGGTGAAGCAGCTGGAGGTCACTTGTTCTCTTCAGCCTGCAGGAGACTGAGGGGAGACCTCAACATCCTCAAAGTGAAGGGGCCAGCACTGATCTCTTGACTGTCATGACCAGTGACAGGACATGAGGAAATGGCATGAAGCTGAGTCAGGAGAGATTTAGGCTGCATTATCAGAAAAGGCTCTTCACCCAGAGGGCACTGGAACAGGCTCCCAGGGAAGTGGTCACAGCACCAAGCCTGTGTTCAAGAAAGGTTTGGACAATTCTCCTGGGGATGGTGGTGTGCAGGGCCAGGAGCTGGACAGAATGACCCTGATGGGTCCCTTCCAACTCAGCATATTCTATAAGTTTGTGAATTACTGCATCCACAAAGCTCTGTGCTTTTTCAAACACACAAATATTCTATTTGTGAGCAATCAGTTCTGAAATGCCTGTTCTGCCTAGCACAGTCTCACATGCTGGCCTTTGCAGTGGATTGCACTTTGCCACTTAACACATCACTGTGTCTCAAAGTGCAATTTCCAGTTGTGAAAGAACTCCAGTATCATCAGACTTCTAACACTTAGAACAAAATTCAGCAAATCTTCATTTTGATATGGATGTCTTGGAAAGGCTCATCCTGGCATCACTAGAAGAGTCTAAAGTTAACAGCTGTGCCCAAGCCAGCACAGTCCTCCATGATAAATGTCTTGGGAGGTACCCCACCAAGTTCCTCTGTCTCACTGTTTCTTCCCATACATTTGTGTGTGCAGGAGAATCATTTTCACCACACCATGTTTGCTAGGGTTTGAATAATGTTTATGTTTTTTGAGAGGTGATGAAGGAAAGAATATGGAGAGAGAAGTTAAGAAGCAATTCACGGCTCATTTGAGTACTAGGAGCTTGGGCCATCATATAGTCTTATTTAAAAACTGAAGATAAATCTGTGAGTTCAGCAAGAGAAACAAGACAAAACTGTAGTCAAAACAAGGAATGGAAATCTTTTTTTCATGTGCAACAGACTAGTAATGAAACGAGGTACATAGACCATAACATTCATATGGTCTACCATCTTCAAAAGAAATCCTTAGTGAGTAGCTGTGATAGTTTTGCATAGTAATTAGGAAGTATTTCCGTAAAAATTAATGAAACTATTGTGCTGATTGAAAGAAGAAAGAAGTAATTATGCACACTGGTGCTGTTAAAACACTTTTTTTTTGCAATATTTGAAGTATTGGTTCTCTCAGCTTGCTCTTGCTCTGCAATTTACTGACCTGCTGTTGATCATAGACTATCCCTTCTGTGTACAGAGATTATTTCTTCTCTGTTGAAATATACTTTTCCTTTCTACCCAGATCTAGTCCAACCTGCAGGGCCAGGAGCACTTTGGGCCTGTATGATTTAATTTTGCTTGGTCTTATGGCATTTTGCTATGTCTTTTCCTTCCTTTTGGCAAGGCCAAATTTAAAAACTAGTTACTGCAAACTGCTTTTCATCTTCCTCTGCATACCATTGCATCTTGGGCCAGCAAGAATAGATTTAAGGAAACAGAGCAGGGAAAGGAAGTTGCAGAGCATGAAAAGAAGTGATTGCATTTTGTCTTTAAGACTTCAGCATGGAGAATGATCCGTTTGCCACAAAAGGAGTAAATGCAGTTGAATATTACAAATGACACAGCATCAAAAAATAAGTATATCAGTTTTGGTCTTGGATGGTTGCTCACTCACATGCTAAAATAATTCTATGACCAGACCATCTGTCTGTTATTAATAGGGTGTCTCATTCCACAAATAATGTGCTTCTACAATGAACACAAAAGGATAGGAAACCTTACAACTTCTGTAGTGTTTGACATTTACTGACAAATATCAATACCAGGTGATGAGGGAACACAATCACAGTAATCAATCTGTATGGTCATTTAATTCTGTGTATCCTCATTTTTGTGTAATGTCCTCAACAAGGCAAGTTTCATCAGTTTACTAGTAGAAGAAGAGCGGAGCAGATAAAGAATTGTTGTGTGACTTCAGTTTACCGCAGGGCGGGAGCTAGGGATAAGAGCCAGAAGCAAAAGCCTTCGGGTTAACTAAAGGTCATGTGGGATGATTAGCTGCTAAATTCATCTTGAGGTAGCAGGTAGGAGTGCTATTTTGACAGAACTCCATACCTGAAGTGAAAGGTACAATCTGTCTAAATCCATTTAGAAAAGAAACAATGATCTGCTTTGATAAATCTTTCTCAGGGTATGAGACATTCAGAGAACAGACAAGATTTGCTGAATTAAGGATATTATTTGCTGATTAAGAAGACTATTCCTTGGGAAACCACTTATACCAAATGCCCCTGGGCTCTGGTTTTCCTGGCTTTGTCTTAGTGAGCCCATAATTATGCTTATGGTGGATTTTGCAAGATCTGACGCCAGGGGGAATCTCAACATCAAGTGTCACAGATCACAGCATCCCTGAGCTTCAGAAACACTGCTGAGTCTGTGGGCTAGAATTTCTGCCCTCATTTTATGGACTGTTAGGTAGGTGGCTCTGTAGGAGAGTGGAAATGGAAAGATAAACTTCCATTTAGTTCTTGTTTTGGGACCTGGAGGAAAAAAATGAGCCAAAGAGAGATTGAGAAGACTGTACCCAGGCACAAGAAGCCCCTGCTGCTCTGTGCCCTTTGGATGAGGCAAAATGCATTCACCAGCAGAAGGCTTCCAGTCTCCCTAGGAACTGCAGATGGCAGCAATTCAACAACTAATTCTTTCTCATTGCTGCCACTGCCCTGTGCATCTAACTGTGTCTCATGAGGAGCTGCAGTTTCAGAACACAAAACCTTCAAACACAGCGCGAGTTCTACAATTCCCAGTCCTCCTTCTTCTCTTTTGTCTTCCCCCACCTCCTCACATGGCGTTTCACCTTCAGTAGTGGGAGGGATCATGGTTTATTGCCAAGCTAAACCAGTTTCCTGCCCGTTGTGACACTGACAGCGCAGAACAGACAGAGGACAATATTGCAGAGCCAAGGACAATATTGCTGCCAATGTGGCAAAGCTCCTTGTGAGCTGTGCAGACAGCTCAGCCTTGCTGCCACATGGTACTGCTGGGGGAAACCAGTCTCTAAGCTCTTTCTTAGATGCTATGGAGGGTGCTGTGGATGTTGCAGAATTGTGTTGAATCTTTTACAGTGAAGCTCTGCTGAAGCTCTGTGGCACAGCCATGACATTGTTACATTAGGTAATACCTTTCCACCTCAGAGATATTGCTGGCATTGCTGTTAGGTGAGACTGGGAGTGCTTTTCTCCTCAGCGGGCTGTGCAGAGGGACAGGGTCACTGTGGCAAAAATGGGCTGCAAATTGACAGCAAGCAGACTGTGTAAGGCACAGTCCTCAAACAGAGAGTGTTCTGCTTGGCATCCTTTCTGCCCTGTAGGTACCAACATTCTCCATGAAAGCCAGACTCTGTGAAAAAGAAAGTGGTGTGTAGGAGCATATTTCATTTTGAAAGGGTGGTTTCCATTCATAAATGGCATCATTTCATTGACAGGACATCTAAATTATGGCAGATTGGTTTGGTTTTGGGTACAAGTGAGGCGGGACTAAATATGTATATGCAGCTGTGGCTACCACTATTTCACTGTAATAATTACATTATTGTTATGGAATAATTCAAGTTTTACATAGTAACTCATCTCTTGCACCTCAGATAGTACATAAATGGTACCTACATAGCTGCTGATATTCCTCGACTCTTTTTCCAAAAATCTGCAGTTGTTATCTGCCGCAGCTTGGTGAGCCAGTTTCTATTTCCCTGGAAATTTTCTGGGGAGGTGTGTTACATGCCTTTTGGGTAGGAACTTCAGCTGCTGTACTTTGGCCTCTGAAAGACAACCATCTGTTACTCAGGCAAGAACCACCTGCTCTGCAATTGGCAGTGTTGAGCAAGTAATACAAAGAACTGATCACCAGGATAATATGGGTAAGCAGAGAGAACACCTATTGTAAGAAAATTTCAGTTCCCAATGAATGCAGATGGATTTCAGTGCTATCTTTGCTGGGCTGTCCTAGGAGAGTGTCCTAGGAGAATGCTACTGTTCATCAATAACATGGTGAACAAGCAAAATAATAAAAATAGAACGTGAAATCAGAATGTTGTCATAAATAGAGGTAGATGGGAAAAGATAACACAGGGAAAAAAAGATCTTTGCCTTGTTGCCAGTTAGAGCATTCTCTGTAGCAAACAGGATGTCACAGAAAGAATCCATGGCTGAAGTAAGAGAAAAAGTAAGAGAAAAGAAGAAAATAAAATTAAGTCAGTACAAAATAGGGTTAGTGGGCATGTGGGATGCATAGATAAGAATGCCAAGCAGAAATTCTACATTTCCTTTCATTAAGCGGCAATCCCTTTCCCAGCTGCATATCCAGACTGTGTGTTTACATTGAAACTTGCTGTCCCTTCCTAGCTGTTTTCTTCCAACTAAACCACATGAAACCACATGAAATCTTCCTTGATCTGAGCATCTCCATGTTGGATATGCAGCCTCGATCCTCTCTGGGACTGGTGTCACGATCTGTCCTTAGGAAAGGGTTTCATGATGGCTCATTGAGTGATCTCAGAGTGCAAAAACCAACACGGCACAGGGGGTTTGCAGCAATAATCAAAAACCAATGCACCTTTATTGAATGACCACAGCAAAATGTGTTGGGGGGAATTGGGAAAAAGGGAAGAATAAGGAAAAAGAGGGAGGAAGAGAAAGAAGGTATGTAGCTACTGAATATAGAGATGAAGTCCATTGGTCCAGTCCAGCTGGATCCAGTTGGAGCCACCTGTTACACTGGGGAGATCTCAGAGATTCCAGTCGATTCCAACTCCTGTTATACTCTTTTTTGATGGAGGAAGAGGATGAATCTGGAAAATTAATTAAAACTAGTAAATAACAGTCTGTTGTAATTTTGGGGGGAAAGAAAAAGGGTACAAACAGTCCATATTCTCAGCAGTGGGCAAGAACCATTGTCTCCTTGGTCCACTGCTTGCACCTGCAACGTGCGCCTCGCTTTGGTCAGCTCGCCTCCCCACACAGCTCCTCTGGCTTGGGGGTTTCAGTCCCAGTCCTTGGAAGGAGGGGGTGTTTCCACATAGGGGTTTCATGTCTCAGTCCTTGAGGGAGAAGCTTCTCCCATCTCAGTCCATCCATCTTGGTGGTTGTAAAACAGGCGAGGGGTCTTCTGTGGGGACCACCAAAAACTACCAAAGGAAAAGTCCAGCCAGGCAGAGAGGTGGGGAAATTCCAGGGCCATTGTTGTGAAGCAGGTGCCATCAAAGAGAGGGCAGAGTGCCTCCTTTCTCCTTTCACCTGGCTCAGTGTTGCATAGAGCAAACACGCCTGTGAGCAATGACTTGGCAATGCCAGAAGCTCTGCTCAGGCCTCGGGGTCTTGGCAAGCAGCCATCTCCAACAAGGCCAGGATTCCAAACAGAGTCTTTTTGGTGGCCCCAGTTTTTGTCCTTTCACAACGATTGTGAGGCAGATGAGAGAAACTTCAGACAGAAACTTACAACTTGGAACACCAGGTGCTAGAGAATCCCTCTCCTGCCTGTGACAGCAGGAGCATCACTAGGGCTTTGCTGAGAGTTGTTTGCCTTAAACCTGGGAGCTGCCCTTAGCAGAATGTCATCTTCCTAAGCCCTCAGCTCACACTCAGTGAAGAATGATGCAGCTTCCTGTGCTCCAGGCCGTGGTTGCCCACACAAGGCACTTGGGTGACGTGGGACTCCTTGCAGTGGGGCGGGCAGGTGGGTCTGAAACTCTGCCTGTCATCAAAAGGCAAATAAGCAGGAAGTCTGCGGGGATGCTGGGCGAGTGTCATGTGAGAAGCAAGAGCATGTGACTGAAGAGGAAGGAAAGGAGCCAGTTCCACTTTAATTCTCTCCTGTCAGCTAGTTTTCAGTTGTGGTACTGTGCTTAGAAAGGTGGCTGGGAGACCAGAGAGCCTATGTAATAAAAGTGTTTGCTTGCAGCACAAAATCTGAAGTAAAGCAATGAATTAGAACTGATCTATTTTATGTAAGTATTGAATGCTGTGTTTCACAGGGGGTCTGGGACAGTGCTCCTCCTGCTCTGAAGGCTCTCAGTGCACAAGCCAAGGATAAACTCAGATAGATACTGCTAAGGCAAATCCTGGCCTTATGGCCTGAACTGTGGCCCAGGTGCAAGAGGAGATGTTCACTTGTCTGTTGTCAGCACAGAAGTACCTTATGCTACCCTACCTAATGTAGGGAGGCGCAGGAAGAGGGGTGAGGAGCAGCAGGGTTGCAAAGAGATGCTCTTTTGAGATGCTGAACACATGGCTGGGGATACTCGGGGATACCCAAAAGCTAACCTAACCCTTGCTGGCACAGGTAGCCCAGGATGGAGCAGCATCTCCCTCTAAATTTAACTGGGGAGGTTTTTTTTTAATCAGACCCCAAAACAGGGAAAGAGAAGGGAGATGCAGCTGAGGCTGCTAATGTGCCCCTATTCCCTGCATGTGTGCTGCCTCCCAAAGGAGGTGGGAGCTAATCCCAAGCCCTTACACTCTTCTTTCTCCCCTTTTCTGTCTTCAATTTCCTGTCCTCTGTCTGAGGTCACTGTGCTGCCAGCAACAGTTGTCTGGGCTGAGAAAGACTTGTTGGGTCATACTGTGGATGCCTCTGCCCTTGCTATTTTCAGGGAAAGCTGGCAAGGAACACCCAGGAATGCATTCCCAGGTGCCAGAGAGCTGCTCTCAGCCCTCACACACCCAGAATGAGCATGAAGTGCTGGTGTGTCAGAGTGCATTGGGGAACCTTGCCCAGACAGGGTAGCTGGCTGCGGTTGCAGGCTGGGCTACCGCCTCTGCAGAAGTTTTTCTGGAGAAATACCACCCTTGAAGGAAGATCCATGTCTCTTCTGCCCTTCCTCCCTCACCAGCTGATGGATTGGGGCTTCAGGGTTCAAAGGAAATGTTTTCAAGTCTCCACCAATATGTCCAATCCCATGGTATTTGGCAAACTGGGAGACTTTGGTGTTTGGTGCCTGTTTCTGTACAAGCAGCCAGAGAAGCAGCTCAGCGAGGCCAGTGGCCATGGCACGTACTGAGGTGCCAGCTTCTGAAAGGGTCATACAGCACCAGGGTGGAAAGGCTCAAGGAGCTGTTAATGAGCCCAGCTGTGGGCTTCCCAGGACACAGGAGACAGGGACATGGTGGAGAGAGCCCAGCAAAGGGCCACTGAAAGGACGAAGGATGAAAGCTGCCATGTCACAGTGTAGCAAACACCTACCTATTTGGAGGTAGCAAATAGGAGGGGAAGGAGTTTAAAGTTAAAAAAATCACTTGTGCTTGCAAACCCCAAATGCCCAGCTGTGGTGCACAGTAAATCGCTTCTGCTGTCAGGCATGCATCAGGGCTCTGGCTCCAGCTACAAATGCCAAATGCCCCCTGTGCCCCAGCCAGGCTCAGCTGCAGGCTCCCAGGGCCAGCTAGTGCTCTCAGGGCTGCTGCAAGGATTGCTGCCCTCCAGTGGGCCCTGCCAGCAGTCCCAGAGCAGCACATCCTGCTGGCACCCATGCTCTCAGGTCCCTGTGGGTCTTTCCAAAGCCAGAGGAGCCTTGGCCCAAAAGAGCCAAAGGCAAGACTTGGTGCTGTTGGGGCTGTGCAGAGCTGCCTCTCATGTTGGCTGAGGGGGCACCTGCAGCTCAGCATCCAGTGCTAGGGATTTTCTCTAGGGCCACCATTCAGCTCACAGCCTTCCCAGCTGCTGGGGACTTCACTGGGGCTCTACAATGCCTAGATGCAGGGAAAATTGCCTGCAGAGAAAAGCCCAATTGCTCTGGCTGTACCCAGCAGGCCTTTGCACCCACCCTCCTGTCCATGCTGGGCATCCTGTCTCTGCTTCCCACACCTGCCAAGCCTGATTGACCAGCATGCTTGCCCCAAGCCCAAGAGCCTGTACTTGGAGCTTCTCTAACACATGGAGACTCTTTCCCATCCCTCATAAGCAGGCAACTTCTTCTGAAGCAGAGGCAGATGTACTTGGAGCACAGAGCGAAGCTGTCACATGTTCTAGCCCTAAAGCTTGCAGGGAAATAATACTCCTGAGCCATGTTATAGTCTCTCACTGTGGCTCAGGTTAATACTGAAATCAAACCAAGTTAAATTTTTAACATAATTTGAAGCATTAGAAAGCAGGCAAGTAAGGTCCTGGAAGTTCATCAAAAGGGGTCTCCGGTGGTCATATTTCCTGAATGCTTCAATATTAAATGCTTCAAAGGTGACCTTCCCTCAGACTTTTTCTTTGGGCATGCACTGTTGCTTCCTGTTCCATAACTTGCTAAAAAACCACTGTAGGCCTCTTTATCTGCACTGATTCCAGTTACACTTATAGTCCTTTGTGCATACCTTTACACCCTTTTATCTTTTTTTTGTTTGTTTGTTTGTCAGTCATTAAGCTCAATTCAGCAACTCCAGGGCAGCTGAGAATTTCTATTATCTATGTTACTTATCAAGGAGTACCTGAACTTGGTCAGGATGACAATGAATCTGTTTTCTTTCTACCACAGGGAGCAATGGCAGCTCATTTTTCCTTTTCTTCTCTGCCTTGAGCTCTGACCCCCTTCGGGAGAACTCTGGGACTCAAATGAAGGTGGGCTCTGCCCAGCTGCCCTGCCCAGCTGCAGCCCAAGACTTCTCAGGAGCCTAGAAGTTCAAGCTCATGGACAGCTAAGTGTGTGTCATTGAGAAACCAGCAAGCCACTTTGATTCTGGATGTTTTCAAGCTGTGAGAGATCAGGACTGTTCTCCTGTGACAAGGAAGGATCTGGATTAGTGAGAAACTCCTGGAAGGACAGCAGTCCAGTCAGCATCCATTCATGGTGCAGAACTAGAGGCTGTGGTTACCCAAGGAGAACATGTTTATGCCCACTTTGGCTTGTCCCAGTGAGCACCTTACCCTGTGTTTTGTTTAACCCCAGCCAACAGCAAAGCCCCACACTCCCACACCAGAGGGATAAGGTAGAGAGTCAAAAGGGTAAAAGGTGGAAAACTTGTGTGTTAAGGACAGTTTAACAGGGAAAGCAAAAACCACCCAAATAAGCAAAGGAAAATAAGGAGCAGTCCCTCCCTCAGTACAGGCTGTGGGATGAATGAGTTGTGACCAGTCCTGCAGAGAAGGACCTGGGGATATCAGTAGATGAAAAATTAGACATGAACCAGCAATATGCACTTACAGCCCAGGAAAACAATTGTAATCAGGGCTGCCTAAAAAGAATTTGTCTTCCTCTGGTAAACCATCTGAAAGTAATTGCATAGACCTCAGCCTTGAGGGAAGACAACAGTACCAGGTGGGTGAGTAAAAAACCTAAGAGCAGTGCATTCCCAGCCTGTCCCCCTGTGTGGCAGCATCCCTTCTCTCTAGCACATTGACTGCCCCACACAGCTTGGTGACACTGGCAAACTTGCTGAGGGTGCCCTTGGTCCCAATGTCCGTGTTGCTGACAAAGATGCTGAACAGCATTCTCCCAACACAGACCCCTGAGGGGGTACCTGATCATCTCACAGTCAGATTCAAAAGGATGCTGTGAGGCACAGTGGGCCTCACTAAAATCCAGAAAAACTACATCCATTGCCTTCCCTTCATCTCCTAGTTTAGCTGGTGGTGACATCATCATAGAAGGATAGCGTGCTAATTAAACAGGACTCTCCCTTTGTCAGTCTACGCTGACTGTGCCTGATGATTGCATTATCCTTTAAATGCCTTTCAGCAGCACCCAGTAGGATCTCCCCCAAAATTTTTTTCAGGTACTGAAGTTAGACTAAGAGGTCTGTAGTTCCCTGTGTCATCCTTCATGGCCTTGTGAACTGTGATAACACTGACTGGTACCACTCAGCACGCACCTCTCCAGACTCCCAAGAACTTAGTAGGTGATGAGAGGGGTCCTGCTGGGACATCCACCACCTCCTTCATCCTTCTGGGATGGAACCAGTGTGGGCACAGAAAACCTACAATCTGTCAACTGGTACAACTGGTCCCTGACAATTTCAGTGTCTACGAATGGGAAGTCACTTCCCACTGACATGGTCCTCCCAGCTCCGAGGACCAGGCAACACAAGGTTTGTTGTCACTATGAAAAACTGAGGCATAAAAAAAAATGCACTTTTTTTACCTCTATTTACCTGGGATACTTTTCACTGCTTTAAAATGTGTGTGTTGAAAGCGCTTGCCAGTACACAGCCAACTCAGTGATACTACAGGGAAAGACAAAATTTCCATGTCGGTTTGAAGTAATTCTGACACTTCTTTAATGCATACTATCTTTGCACAAATCTTTGCACTTTCTTGCAGAAAGTGTATTTGGAAAAGTATGAGTTTGAAAATATATTCTGCTAAAAATTAGAAATAAAGATATACATTGATTTTTTTTGATAGCCTAAAATGATCTTCTGTCTTTTTAAATGAAATAGTGGATAGCTAAGCCGCAGAAGGATTCTTACTTTCATTTAGTTTCTTAATGAAAATGCCAAAAGAGAGAGCATCCACTGCCAGTAAAATTAGGAGTTTCAAAATTGTATTTATTTTTCAGGAACAAAAAATACTTGAACATGAAAACTGAACTCACGCAGCACTGATAAAACATTTTACTAACTGTACAATTAAAATACTTAAAATACACACATGTATGCATATGTTTTCAGAAGGTTCTCTTGACTCAGAATAAAATAGATCTTCCCTGTGTGGTGCCTCTGGAAATGCGTAGCAATGAGGCAAACAAAACCAAGACAAACTCTGATTTCTGCAGGAAAAATTATTTCTCTTCTTAAGCCGGTGGAAAGGGTGACTTGTATTGAAAACAGACCACTTTGATGGAGGATTCTTCAGTTCAGGCTTATTTAACATTCAGCCCCTGTGTGGCAGGGACTAAAGGCTCTTCACGGTGTACAGATGGTGTATTACTGCCACGCAAATTACAGTCCTCAATGTCTTTGCTGAAGTGGTGATTCCCCTTGGTTCTGAGTGGGCTAGTTGGTTGGTTTTTTGTAGATGGCTGCAAAGATGTCCAGATCTGCACCAAGACCTGTAAATTGTATGCTCAAACAAACTTCTCTCCTTTACCCCTTTACCCACCTTTTCCTCCCTTACCCCTCCCATACTTCACACAAACCGATTCCATGAAGATGGAATCAGAGCTTGTTTTAGAAATCTGTACAAAGAGGTAGAGGATGCTACACCTAAACAAAAGCTTGGTCTCTGTGTATTGTATCCTGCCAGTTTGCAGAAACACTTTGCAGAAAATCTTCCAGAAATGTATCCCTATTTTGTAGAAGGCTTATATTAGATCCAAGTCAGCAGAAGGAAAGTATCATTTCACCTCAGAACTAACAGGTGAAGACTCGGGCCCATTCTGACTCTACCAACACACTCCACCCACTCTTCCTCAGCTGGCTTTTACACTGAGACTGCGCTGAATGAGGAAAACATTATTACTTCCTGTTTTCTTATGATTTAACTCTTCTCTCCACTGCCTGTACTGGAGGATGAATCTTCTTGGCAAAAACAGCATGAGGCACACTCTGAGACATTTAAAACCTGTTTTGAAAGACTAAAGGTATTCCCTCCAGAGAGATGAATGTGGGAGTTGGATGAAAAGAGAATCTTCAGACCTCTCACAACAACAGTGGAAGAGTACTTTCACCCCCCACTGTTAGTAAAGTACTGGGGAGAAATTATATCTTATTTTGGTGCATTGTAGCAGCACCTGGTTGTCCAGTAATGTTTACACAAGCATTATTTAGTTTTATCACAACTCTCTTCTCCACCATAAACAATTTAAAATGCTTGAAAGCACAGAGAATCTAGCTCTCAATGAGGTAATTTGTAATAGGAAGTGCCCTAGGTATTAATAACTTACAAATTCTAATGCTGCAAGTAATAGGCCTTGAAATGTCCTTACAGCCAACCTTACATTTGAGTTTGGATAGATAGACTAGAACACCTGTACTGGGTACTAGTGCCATTCCTCTGGGACAGAAGATGAGCCCAACGTGCCTTAATGTTCTTATCAGCAACCAGGGCAAGAGGATGGAATATGACCTCAGAGTTTGCTGTCATTGCAAACAAGGAGGGTATGAAACAGAGGATGATGAAAGATTAAGTGGCAGGCAGAGTCAGTCTTCTGAGGGACTGTGAGGTGTTGCAGAAAGCAGCAGCATGAACTTCACAAAGATCAAGATATGTCTGGGTTTATCCAGCCCATAGAGTGACTCTGCAACAATTAAGACTGGGGATTAACTTTGCCAGAAAAGGAGCCAGAGTCCTGAGCTGAGTATCCTCCATCACCATGGTGTGGTATTGTGGTGATGAAGACCAGCCATGTGTTGAGGAGCACATTCAGTGCAGGTAGCTCAGGGTGCTGTTGCAATGAGAGCTGCAGGCTGAGCTCTGGATGGGAGCCTGAGGCAGGAGACCAGGAACTGCCAACCCTTGGCACGGGAAGGGGCACAGGGACCTGTGGCACCAGCCTGGGGACTGGACACCGAGACACAGCAGGAGCCAAAGACTCAGTTAGAAGACCCCAGACTTTCTGGCACACAAACTGTGAGGGTATAAAAGCCCAGGTAATCCTTTGTTCAGGGTTTCTCCTTGGGGCACCAGTTCAAACCCTTACTCTTTTGCTACACCAGGATTAAATTACTTGTAACCAGAGACCTGGCTGAAACCCTCAGGAGTGACAGGCAAGTGCCATTCCGAATGAATGAGCAATGACTGCCCAGCCCTCCACCAATCAGTCAGGTGCTGCATTCAGATGCCTGCATCCAGACTGGCGGAGACGCCTGTCCTGGGGCACCCAGCGCAGTGGCACAACCGATCAGGAGCTCTGAGGAGAGCTCTGGCAGCACCAGGGAAACAAAATGGGGTTTTCCCACTTTTTTGGGAGGGAGTGTCAGTCTGTGCTGGGCTGTATCCATACCCACAGCAGATCTCCAAGGTGATCCGTGCATCTCCTGACAGTTCTTTTTTGAGGCAATTCCTGCACAGACAAAACATGTCTTTAGAGAGTGCACAAAACATTATATAAAATAGTTCACCCTCTGTTGCTATTATGTGCACATGGTGTCTCCAAAATGGGGATTCAGGGAGATCTGCATATAAAGGAATGTTCATCTTCAAACTGTGTGTTGTTGTAACTATTTGAATTGATTGTTGTGGTGTAAACTTGAAATACCAAGAGCAGGTTCTCCAGAAAGTTTAGGTCAGCTGGAAACACTGCTTTATTTTTTGTACATATATGAGATTTCCTCTGGACTAGTACTTGCTTGTAATGGTGATAAGTCTGTGTTTATTAAAAACAACCAAACAAACCTTGTAAACATGAAAATGCTTGAAAGTTCTGTTATGGTCTTCAGGATATAGAAGATTAGACCCATTGAATCCGCAGAGAATTTTGGCACTTAATGCACTACAATAAAGTTATAAAGTTACTGGGCATATTGGTTCTTGTACAATATGTAGATGATCTGTCATGGCCTAATTGTGACATGAGTGTTTATAGACATTATGTATTTATGTATTGCCAAAAGAGGGAACAGCCTGCATCTCCATCCAAACTTTAGCTGAGCCAGAGATGAAGTTAAATATTTACATTTTACTTTGGAAAGGGATGATGAACAACAGGTCAAAAAAGAATAGAGGCCATAATTAGGCTCCCACATCCAGTCACAAAATCATGTACCAGGTTTGCTCAGACCTGTGGGATTTGGTTGGCCATAGATTCCTGCGGTAGAGGAATTGACTAAGCCTCTGACTGAGGAAACCAAGAACAAAGACATAAAGTCTATTGCATCGGCCCTGGAGAAAGAGTAAGTTTACACAGCAATAAAAGGAGCTCTGGTGATCTGCCTCTAGTCATGTGCTCCCAGATTATACAAAACACCTCAATGTGTATGCTCATGAATGTAAAGGAATAACCTGTGGAGTGGTAAAGCATAATTCAGGACCCCATCAGATACCAGTTGCATATTACTTAGTGAAATTAGCCTCATTTGCAGCAGAAGCACCAGCCTAAGTCAGTGGCAACAACAGCAAAAATATTAGAAATTAGTTGTTCCCCTTATCCTGGAGCAGTTCATATCCCATATGATGTGGAGCAGTGGGATGTGACATCTGCAGCCCAGGGCACACAGATATGAGCTGATCTTCACAATGGCAGATAATATTAAAGAGATGTAACACCTTGAATCCAGCGAGCCTAATGCCTCTCCCTGATGATAGAGAACGTGCTGTTGTGGCTCCGGTTGGCCAGAGTGAATGGCCAAATTTGAGACCCTGAGACCATGTATGAGAAGGACTGCTCAAGAGAAGAAAAGAAACAGTGGGAAGAGTGGGAGGCGACACAAGATTATGATGGAATGTGGTCTACAGAGGGGAAGCCAACTCTTCCAAAGAGATATTTAATCTGCGTGGTTAGAAGGTTTCACAATAAAGTAGATGGAGAGGCAGAGGCAACAGCTAGCCAAATAAAAAAAAAAGAAAAAATGGGTAGCTCCAGGAATTTATACCACTGCAAGAAGGATCACAGACAGCTTCCCAGCCTACCAGAAGTATCAGACCAAGCTCAGAGATAGGATGACTAACTGAGCCTACTTCCCTTTTCAGTGACTACAAATAGACTCTGTGGACTCCTACAGCTGCGTGTAAGCATTTGCCAGTGATAGCAGATCAGCTATCAGGCTGGGCAGAAGCCTTTTCAATTAAATGGCCACAAACCTTAAATTCAGCGCTGTGGAATGTTTGGAATGTTCTGTCACAACCCGTAGCACTGGCAGAAAGTTTCTTTGGAAGACACTCACCTATGTCAGGAGCTTATATTCCAGCTAACACCAGCCTTCTGGATGGAAAAGATGGCATGACCCAGTATTTTATATATAAAATACAGAAAGGGTTCAAGGAATGGAGAAAGTATGCGCAATAGTATCAGCCCAGCCTACTTGAAATAGAAGTAAATGATACACAACCTGCAAATGTAGTGCTAAGCAAGATAATCTCACAAAAAAATCAAATTAGAATCTAATGGGAGGGACTATATGCTGTCTTTCTGTGTTCTTATTTTGCTGTTAAAATTTTGCGTTAAGAAAACTGATACACCAGTCTCATATCCAACAGGTAGTGAATTATTAACAAGTTGGACAATAAATGAGTTTCAAGAGTTTTTCATGATCTTGTTTTGATAACACTTTCTACCCTATGACAACATTAGCCTTAATTCTGTTACTTGTAATAATGTTGTAAGTAAGGGCAGTGTAAAATGCTGTGAAAGCTTTCTTTTCACCTTTTAATATATTAGCAGATCTGCTCAATCCAAAAAAAGGGATGAACATTCTGTGCAGGTAGCTCGGGATGCAACTGCAGTGGGAGCTGCAGGTTGAGCTCTGGCTGGGAGCCTGCAGCAAGAGGTCAGGAATTGCCAATGTTTGGAAAGGCAAAGGACACGGGGGCCTGTCACCCAGCCGGGTGACCGGACACTGAGGCACTGCAGGAGCCAAGGACTCAGCAGGAAGAGCCCAGACTTGCTGTGAGGGTATAAAAATCCAGGTAATCTTTTGTCAGGATTCCTACTTGAGGCACCAGCTGGAGGTGTTACTCTGCTACAAACCATAAATAAATCTCTTCAGAGATCCAGAGGTCTGAGATGCTGCCGCTGGAAAGCTGGGGTTGAGCTCTTAGGGAAGCCCTGTCTGAGTGTGTGAGTGCGGGGTGTGTAGAGTCAGGCAGGGACGCTTTGGCTCACTGGAGAGAGCCCTGTGAAGCAGTGACAGTCCCAGCAGTGACAGTCCCTGGTGCTGTGACTGACAGAGTGTTCCTGAATGGCCAGACGGGATCCTTCACTTAACACACACGTTCCTCTGGACAGGGCACACACAGACTGCATGGGGCAAACCCTCCTGCAGGAGCTGCAAACATAGTAGTGGAACTGAAGCTTAGCATTTCAAAACCCACAGGCAAAGAACTGGAATTGTTCAGCCTCTGTCAGAGAATTCAGCACTGTCTACAGCTCCTGTATGGGCGTAGATTGAGAAGATGAGATTAAAAGAGAGATTTCCCCTTGGAAAGGCACAGTGAAACAACATGGCTCCAGTTGTAATGAGAAAAATGTAGATTGACAGTAGGAAAACCTTTCTTTCTGAGTTTGGTCAAGCACCAGAGCAGGTGAAACTGCGCCTGAAACTCTTATTTTATTAAAGCAGGCATTAGCACTTTTCTTTTTGTGTGTAGAACAAGAGCAAACAATCTACAGATATCCATAATGATCCCTAAGATTCCACGACTCTATCCTGGGGTCTGTATGAAACACTTTCCAAGGAAAAAAACCTGACTTTTGTATATACAAAAGGCAATTTCTAATTATTGTTTATGTTAGCAGCAGGCATGAAATTCTGCTTGATGCACGAATTTCAGCAAGACTGCCCTTGTTCCTCAGTACTCCACATTCTTATGTACTAATACGTATTCTGACTCCCACATGTTGCACCAAAATGCTCAGTTTTAAAATATCTTCCTATTTTTTCACATCTTGTGTGTGTGCACATGTGTTGTGTGTGTGAATACTCTGTACTGCTTTTATTCACAGGAAGAACAAACCATGTTAAAAAACTGGTATGAATTTGGTTGAATGTAGAGTTACAGCCAGTGAAGGTAAGTGTACAAGCTCTATAAGAGCATGAGCACTCTATTTTGATTTCTATAAATGAGACCATTCAAAGCACAAAATTCTAATTGAAAATTAGAAACTGAAAAACATACCCTGAAGACAATTTCCCCCCCACATTTTGTATCAGGTAAGTGTTTTGCTCAGCCATACCACTGAAGCCCACCCCACACCGACGCTGCTGAAATTCCACGTATCTGTCAGTCAGTTTTCCAGCCCGGGCCCCGGACGGAGGCAGCTCCCAGGGCACTGGCTGTCCCGCTGCGGGTCTCCGCTCCTGCCGGCACTGCCTGCCCGGCAGCCCCACAGCTGCGGCTCCCCGCTCCGGCCGCGAGTGAACCGGGCAGGAGGCACGGCCACAGTCACAGCCACGGCCACGGCCACAGCCACAGCCACAGTCACGGCCACGGCCACGGCCACGGCCACAGCCACAGCCACGGCCACAGTCACAGCCACGGCCACAGCCACAGTCACAGCCACGGCACAGCCACAGTCACAGCCACAGCCACAGTCACAGCCACGGCCACAGCCACGGCCACAGCCACAGTCACAGCCACGGCCACGGCCACGGCCACAGCCACAGTCACGGCCACAGCCACGGCCACAGCCACAGCCACAGCCACGGCCACGGCCACAGTCACAGCCACAGTCACAGTCACAGTCACAGCCACGGCCACAGCCACAGCCACAGCCACGGCCACAGCCACAGCCACGGCCACAGCCACGGCCACAGCCACAGCCACGGCCACAGCCACAGCCACAGCCACAGCCACGGCCACAGCCACAGCCACGGCCACAGCCACGGCCACAGCCACAGCCACGGCCACGGCCACGGCCACAGTCACAGCCACAGTCACAGTCACGGCCACAGCCACGGCCACGGCCACAGTCACAGTCACAGCCACGGCCACAGTCACAGTCACAGCCACGGCCACAGCCACAGCCACAGCCACGGCCACGGTCACAGTCACAGTCACGGCCACAGCCACAGCCACGGCCACGGCCACAGCCACGGCCACAGTCACAGTCACAGCCACGGCCACAGTCACAGCCACGGCCACAGTCACAGTCACAGCCACGGCCACAGTCACAGCCACGGCCACAGTCACAGTCACGGCCACAGTCACAGCCACGGCCACGGCCACAGCCACGGCCACAGCCACGGCCACAGCCACAGCCACAGCCACAGCCACGACCACAGTCACAGTCACGGCCACGGCCACAGTCACAGTCACAGCCACGGCCACAGTCACAGTCAGGGCCACAGTCACAGTCACAGCCACGGCCACAGCCACAGTCACAGTCACAGCCACGGCCACAGCCACGGCCACAGCCACGGCCACGGCCACAGCCACAGTCACAGCCACAGCCACGGCCACAGTCACAGTCACAGTCACAGCCACGGCCACAGCCACGGCCACAGCCACGGCCACGGCCACAGCCACAGCCACAGCCACGGCCACGGCCACAGCCACGGCCACGGTCACAGTCACAGTCACAGCCACGGCCACAGCCACAGCCACGGCCACAGTCACAGCCACGGCCACAGTCACAGTCACGGCCACGGCCACAGTCACAGCCACGGCCACGGCCACAGCCACGGCCACAGCCACAGTCACAGCCACGACCACAGTCACAGCCACGGCCACAGCCACAGTCACAGCCACGACCACAGTCACAGTCACGGCCACGGCCACAGCCACAGTCACAGTCAGGGCCACAGTCACAGTCACGGCCACAGCCACAGCCACGGCCACAGCCACAGTCACAGCCACGGCCACAGTCACAGTCACGGCCACGGCCACAGCCACAGTCACAGTCAGGGCCACAGTCACAGTCACGGCCACAGCCACAGCCACGGCCACAGCCACAGTCACAGCCACGGCCACAGTCACAGCCACGGCCACAGCCACGGCCACAGTCACAGTCACAGCCACGGCCACAGTCACAGTCAGGGCCACAGTCACAGTCACAGCCACGGCCACAGCCACGGCCACAGTCACAGTCACAGCCACGGCCACAGTCACAGTCAGGGCCACAGTCACAGTCACAGTCACAGCCACGGCCACAGTCACAGTCACAGCCACAGCCACAGTCACAGCCACGGCCACAGTCACAGCCACGGCCACAGCCACAGCCACGGCCACAGTCACAGTCAGGGCCACAGTCACAGTCACGGCCACAGCCACAGCCACAGCCACGGCCACGGCCACGGCCACAGCCACGGCCACGGCCACAGCCACGGCCACAGCCACAGCCACGGCCACAGTCACATTCACGGCCACAGTCACGGCCACGGCCCCGGCCCCGGCCCCGGCCCCGGCCCCGGCTCGGCTGCCCCAATGGCGGCACCGCCGCCCGCAGCGCACACCCTCCACACGCCGGCCCCGCACCCGCCTCTCCCTGCCCCCGCCTGCCCCGTATCCGCCTCTCCCTCAGCTGCCGGCTCCGCATCCTTGTGCTGCCCGGCCCCCGGCATGGCGCAGGGGGAGCCGCGGCTGTGCGCGGCCCATGCCGGCCGGCCGCTGGAGCTCTTCTGCGAGGACTGCGGGTGCTGCGTGTGCGCGCTGTGCCCGGCGCTGGGCGCGCACCGCGGGCACCGCGCCTGCCTCCTGCCGCAGGCCGTCCGCCGCACGCAGGTGAGTGCCGGCCCGGGCCGCTGTGCCGCGGAGCGGGGGTGAAACTGGAGCTGAGACATCATCTTCCTCGTGCCGTGTCTTGCCGGTTGTCCCCTCGTTTCTGAAACGTGTGCCTCTGGGTTTTCTTTGGCTAGAGTGTGATGGTGGTGTATGTGAGTACTAGTGCAGTGCCACAGAACTAAGCCGATCTTCAGCCTTTAGCCTTACTTTGCTTGCCTTATCAACACCTTGTGGAGTTCAAGGGTTGTAGACTGTATTAACTAAGAACAAAGTTTCTGTAGTTTCTGTAGTTCAGCAAGTGCTTTGTAGACCCCATACAGACAAGGTCAGTCTGATGCCACTGCACAAGGATGGGGGTCGTGTACAAAAAGGAAAGAGTCAATCAGTCACACCCAAGCGTCCGCAAAACAGGTATATAAATCAAGGGGTAAGGAGGAAGTGACTTTCACTGTTAGATCACATGCAGCAGCATTTTATCCTCCGACCTTGTATGTGGAATCAGTGTGGCTGTTTCAGGAAATTTGTTTTTATTGACAGGCTAGAAGAACCTTTGACCAAAACACAGATACCTTAGGGTAAGGGGAAAGGTCATTTCTGTTTACCCCCTGACCCCATCATGGTAGCTGGTTAGATCACAATGACTGCCCATTCACAGTTCTCTGATAACTCCTCTGGGATGTTGTGGGTTAACCCCAATAGGCAGCTAAGCACAACACAGCTGCCTGCTTATTCCGCTTCCTTGCCCAGTGGGACAGGGGAAGAGAAACATTAAAACCAAGAAAATTCATGGATTAGGATAAAAATAAGTTTAATAAGAGAAGAAGTGGAGGGAAGAGAAAAAGAACAAAAGTGTCCTTTTCTTTCACTCATCATACAGTTCCTGAGCAAAAGGCAGCTAGCCCACCTAAACACCCCTCTTCCAGTTTGCAGAACATGATGTTATATGGTACTACTCTTTGATTAGTAGGGGTCATGTCCTGCTTGTTTCCCCTTCTAGTCTTCTGCGCACTCATAGAGTAGTCACATCTGAAACACAGCACCACACAGGTTGCTGTAAGGAAAATGAACTCCATCCCAGCCACAGCCAGCCCAGGGATTCTTCCCTAAGATTTTTTTCTTTATGCCAGTGTAGCTGTCCACCAAATACCCTCAGGAAGTTTTGCAAGCTTGCCAATACTCCTGCATGTGCTGTTTTACTTGGAAAGCCTGCCAGGAGGCTTCCTAAGGCCTGCGTGCTGTGGTGCTAACCTCGGGAGACTTAAAATACTGTAACACAGAAGTTTGATGTTCAGAAGCTCCTCCTTTCTTTCTTTCTTTCTTTCTTTCTTTCTTTCTTTCTTTCTTTCTTTCTTTCTTTCTTTCTTTCTTTCTTTCTT